>NC_091223.1:12866908-13166908 GCF_040958095.1 Procambarus clarkii | reverse complement strand
AGTCTATTTAACACAAGGGGAACACGCACAAGGGGACACAGGTGGAAACTGAGTGCCCAAATGAGCCACAGAGATATTAGAAAGAACTTTTTTAGTGTCAGAGTGGTTGACAAATGGAATGCACTAGGAAGTGATGTGGTGGAGGCTGACTCCATACACAGTTTCAAGTGTAGATATGATAGAGCCCGATAGGCTCATGAATCTGTACACCTGTTGATTGACGGTTGAGAGGCGGGACCAAAGAGCCAGAGCTCAACCCCCGCAAACACAACTAGGTGAGTACAACTAGGTGAGTACACACAGACACACACACACACACACACACACACACACACACACACACACACACACACACACACACACACACACACACACACACACAGACACACACACACAGACACACACACACAGACAGACACACAGACAGACACACAGACAGACACACAGACAGACACACAGACAGACACACAGACAGACACACAGACAGACACACAGACAGACACACACACACACACACACACACACACACACACACACACACACACACACACACACACACACACACACACACACACACACCCATCACGGCTGCCTCACTTTACGAGCTCACCATAGCCGGTGCTACTGCAACTTCTTGTTCTGAGTAGCTGAATCTAAAACAACAACGGCTGCCTCAACGCCCTGCTGGCGTAGATGCTCCGGCGTGTCCAGGTCCACACTGACTTTGTCTCTCCAAGTAGATGCTCACATCAACTTGTATGTAGAAAAGACAATTTCCTATATACTTAAGTCTGAGGCCGGTAGTTTCCCCCGTGTTCTAAGTGTTGCTATTTATCATCTGGAGAGTGGTAGGTGTGTGGACATTATTGCTGGTCTACGCAGAAGAACTAGGGGTAATTGGGGATACCGGAAATGAACGATGCCTTGGTACAAGTGACGGAGGAGGGGACCGAGAACGATAGTATTACGGAGGTCGGTACAGGAGATGAGGGTCGGGACAGACAGGTATCGTGGACCAAGCAGTTTTGGGGATGATTATCCTTACCAGCGTGTGACGACCATGCTAGTGACTGTGTGTGTGTGTGTGTGTGTGTGTGTGTGTGTGTGTGTGTGTGTGTGTGTGTGTGTGTGTGTGTGTGTGTTTGCGTCCGTCCGTCCGTCCGTCCGTCCGTCCGTCCGTCCGTCCGGGATGCCCTGCCAGCAACACGAAGAGCATCACCTTAAGTGGGCACCTTTACTGACTTGTGAACGGTGATTGACTTACCATATTGTGTGCTGGGAGGAGGTGTGTGTGTGTGCATGTGAGCAACGGTCGCAGCTCACTGTTGACTAATGCTCTCTTGCCTGATATTTTCTTTCTATCTTGAGTGTAAACAAGTATCCCCCCCCCCTTTATATAACATGTAATTTTGGAGGGCCTTATTGAGGGCCTCGAGTCGGTGA
Organism: Procambarus clarkii; assembly: GCF_040958095.1. Taxonomy (NCBI): domain Eukaryota; kingdom Metazoa; phylum Arthropoda; class Malacostraca; order Decapoda; family Cambaridae; genus Procambarus; species Procambarus clarkii. The sequence continues at coordinate 13,165,465 of NC_091223.1, read as the reverse complement.
TGGACTGACGGATCTTGGAAGCCTGTTTGTAGACTCTTTACCTGGCTCTCCACCCCCCCCCTCCCTCACCTGGGCCACACCCCCCCCCCCTCACCTGGGCCAAACCCCCCTCCCTCACCTGGGCCACTCTCTCCACTTGGGCCTCGGCTCCCAGCCCACATGTCGACCCACTTCTCCAGTGTGGGCGTCGCCACTGGGACTTGATCAAACAGCTGAGGGGAATGTGATGAACGTATTATCGCGGCTCACAACACCCCGTATTGGATCTTCATTGTTCCCACTGGGGAAATAGAAAGCTTTTCACGGTTTCTTCAGATCTTTCACAAGCTGACTTGATAGAAAGTCTTGGGAGAGTGAGTGAGGATTGGAAGAGTTGTTTTAGGCACTGGTTTGTTTCTACAAACAGTCTACAGTATAAAACCTGAGCTTGGTGAAGTACGTGATTGGTCACCTCTAAAGCTCAGGTTATTGGTCGTCTTAGTGTGAGCATTAGCCTTGAGTTACAGGAGCGCCATCCTCAGCAGGAGATTTGACTATTAATTCCTAATTGAGTAATGATGATTTATGGTAATTGGTGGTTACGAGGTGAGCCGTGTGTCGCTGGGGTCAACACCTGAACCACTTGTCACATTGTTTATGATAATGTCTTTAGACTTTTTATTGAAGGGAGGTCAGGCAGGGTCTTCCTCGCTGGCTCCAACGTTACCAGAGACATGACGGAACTGTCAGGAGATAATGTTATACCAGTACGAGTGTATGATACCTGGAAGTGATGTGAGGGCAAGGGAATATGCTGCAATATGCGCTGGATATTCCATATTGGAATATAGAATATGCGCTGGATATTGATACCTGGTTGATGGGGTTCTTGGAGTTCTTCTACTCCCTTAAGCCCGGCCTCGGGCCGGGCTACTGGGGGAGTAGCCCACAAGAAGAGTTCTGCTACTCTTCTTGTGGGTGTGTTCCATACCTCAGCTCGTCTTGTGGGTGTGTTCCATGCCTCAGCTCTTCTTGGGTGTGTTTAAAAAGTGAGAGTTATTAAAATATTAATTGGATTGTTCAATGCATGAAAATAATAAATTTCCGTAGTGGTTGTGGGCATTATAATATTAATATAAATTAAAATGCATTGCTCTGATTATATTTGAACTGTAATCAAAGTACTCACCTAGTTGTGCTTGCAGGGGGTGAGCTTCGTCTCTTTGGTCCCGCCTCTGAACCGTCAATCAACTGAAAAGTGGTTCACCACCCGCGTTCGACCCCTCTCCCCCCCCCCCACTTCTCTACAGGATTCACCCAGGTACTGCAAATGCCAAGTACTTGTCAATTTAACACGTACCTAACCTAATCTACGTCTAGCTATTATATAAAAGCTAAAGCCGTACGTTAATGTTAATATGGAAAAATTCAGTTTTGTATTACACTGAAAAATTTGCGCACGTGTCTTTGGCGATCTTTGTAGATATGATAGAACTCGAGAAGCTCAGGAATCTGTACACCAGTAGATTGACTATTGAAAGGCGGGACCAAAGAGCCAAAGCTCAACCCCCGCAAGCACTAGGCTGAGTACAACGAGGTGAGTACAGCCCGAGGTGTTGCTTCTGGCGCTCCGGTCACCTCGGCTCGGCTCCGTGTTCTTCTTCCTCGAGTCTGAACAAAAGTTACACCCCAGTTCTGAACAAGGTCTACCCAGGTAAGGGACTTGCTAAGATGTGGTACCCTCTGGTACGTGTGGTAGCCTCTGGTACTTGTGGTAGGAGGGAAGCGGTATACATTAGCATGTGGTGGTGTGGATGACGGAGCGCGGTGGTGACGGCGGACGCCTGGCTGCCTCTTGTGATTTCCCGCGCGTTCCTTTTTCCCTTATTATGTTTCCGGTAGGCGCTCCCCCGGTCACCTGCCCCTCCACGTGTGGTTACTGTACCATGTTGATGCTGGGGTTGTGAGCACCTCCCCTCCTGCTCTCTCTCTCTGGCTCTCTCTAGCTCTCATTCTCTCTGGCCTCCCCCAGCTCTCTGTTCTGGACACACACAGGCAGAGAGAGACACAGGCAGAGAGAGACACAGGCAGAGAGAGAGACACAGGCAGAGAGAGAGACACAGGCAGAGAGAGAGACACAGGCAGAGAGAGAGACACAGGCAGAGAGAGAGACACAGGCAGAGAGAGAGACACAGGCAGAGAGAGAGACACAGGCAGAGAGAGAGACACAGGCAGAGAGAGAGACACAGGCAGAGAGAGAGACACAGGCAGAGAGAGAGACACAGGCAGAGAGAGAGACACAGGCAGAGAGAGAGACACAGGCAGAGAGAGAGACACAGGCAGAGAGAGAGACACAGGCAGAGAGAGAGACACAGGCAGAGAGAGAGACACAGGCAGAGAGAGAGACACAGGCAGAGAGAGAGACACAGGCAGAGAGAGAGACACAGGCAGAGAGAGAGACACAGGCAGAGAGAGAGACACAGGCAGAGAGAGAGACACAGGCAGAGAGAGAGACACAGGCAGAGAGAGAGACACAGGCAGAGAGAGAGACACAGGCAGAGAGAGAGACACAGGCAGAGAGAGAGAGACAGGCATGAGAGAGAGACAGGCATGAGAGAGAGACAGGCATGAGAGAGAGACAGGCATGAGAGAGAGACAGGCATGAGAGAGAGACAGGCATGAGAGAGAGACAGGCATGAGAGAGAGACAGGCATGAGAGAGAGACAGGCATGAGAGAGAGACAGGCATGAGAGAGAGACAGGCATGAGAGAGAGACAGGCATGAGAGAGAGACAGGCATGAGAGAGAGACAGGCATGAGAGAGAGACAGGCATGAGAGAGAGACAGGCATGAGAGAGAGACAGGCATGAGAGAGAGACAGGCATGAGAGAGAGACAGGCATGAGAGAGAGACAGGCATGAGAGAGAGACAGGCATGAGAGAGAGACAGGCATGAGAGAGAGACAGGCATGAGAGAGAGACAGGCATGAGAGAGAGACAGGCATGAGAGAGAGACAGGCATGAGAGAGAGACAGGCATGAGAGAGAGACAGGCATGAGAGAGAGACAGGCATGAGAGAGAGACAGGCATGAGAGAGAGACAGGCATGAGAGAGAGACAGGCATGAGAGAGAGACAGGCATGAGAGAGAGACAGGCATGAGAGAGAGACAGGCATGAGAGAGAGACAGGCATGAGAGAGACACAGGCATGAGAGAGACACAGGCAGAGAGACACACAGGCAGACACACACAGGCAGAGAGACAGGCAGACACACAGACGCATGGACGGACACAGACAGACAGACAGATAGAGAGAGAGAGAGGGGGGTGATGGGTTTGACTCTCACTCACCAGCGTGCTGTGTGTGTGTGTGTGTGTGTGTGGGGAGTGAGTGAGTGAGGCGGGAAGCCGTGGCGCTACTCAGTCTTCCCCCAGCCCCTGCTCGGAACACACCCACCCACCCACCTGCTTTACCTTACTTACCCATATTACCTATATTAAGGTAACCTTCGCTACCACCTCCCTCCCTTCCCCCCTAATCCCCTAGGTGTTTCTCCTGCCTGTAACTGAAATGTGAATGGAGATACTTAGTGTTGAAAGGGGTACACCAGTGCAATGTTTTGGTCCCGTGGCCAAAGGTGTCCAAAGGTGTGATAGTGTCAAATGGAATTTACAATTGATAAGGTGTTGATCATATTGGAATTGGCTGCTGAGCATAACCTAATGTAATGATATGAACATTGTGGAGTAAGCTCTTGAACATAGTGGCGTAAGCTCTTGAACATAGTGGCGTAAGCTCTTGAACATAGTGGCGTAAGCTCTTGAACATAGTGGAATAAGCTCTTGAGCATAGTGGAATACAGCTCTTGAACATAGTGGAATAATCTCTTGAACATAGTGGAATATAAAAATATACATAGTGAAATACAGCTCTTGAATATAGTGGAATATAAGCTCTTGAACATAGTGAAATACAGCTCTTGAACATAGTGGAATAAGCTGTTGAACAGTGAAATACAGGTCTTGAACATAGTGGAGTAGGCTCTTGAAGATAGTGAAGTAGGCTCTTGAACATAGTGGAATATAAGTTCTTGAACATAGTGGAGTAGGCTCTTGAACATGGTGAAATAACCTCTTAGTCAGATAATAATAATTATGATAGAACTTGTGATGCTAGAGGAGCGAGGGTGTTGGAGTGCCAGGCTTGGCACGTGGTGGAAGTCGGCGGGGACGAGTGCCACCAAGTTCAAGATCATGGGCAGTGGGCACTCCTTCCTGCCCCGAGTGCCACCAAGTTCAAGATCACGGGCGGTGGGCATCCCTGCCTGCCCCGGGCGTCCACCCCATTGTGTCCAATGCTGTGATGTATCCTCTCACGCTAATTTTAATGCTGTGCTGGGGTACCCCTGGTTGTGTTGCTGCGTCCACAGCTTTGGAAGATCGTGTTCATTATGCTGGTTAGTGACACAGCTCTGGGCAGGGTGGGTAAGTTTAAGGGCAAATTCCGGACACGGTAATGACGATTTGTGCCGTAAAATGGAATGGCACTCGCGTCCCCAGACGCAAGCACTACCGACTGGACCATTGTGTGCTAAGTTATGTCCACCAGAAGGACTACCAGACTTGCAGGAGGTCTGGAGGGCCCCGGTTGGTCCTGCCCCACTGTACGACTGTAATATTTGATCAGATGCATCACGATTTAGTGATTTTATTGTGCATTAATGATAGCTAAATAGGGTAACCGGCTGTGCCCGGGCCTCTCGTCTCTCTACGAGTCTCCCCTCCTCTCCCAATCTTTCTCCTTTCTCGTTTTTTCACAATCCCCTCTACCCCATCCCCTCCACTTCGCTCAGAAGAATTATATAATGAAGAATTTGACACAATCAACATTTCAGACCTTATGAAAATCGCATGGGAGGTTTAGATGCTGATATTTTTTAGTGTGGCACTGAGGCCTACTCCGACTGGCCTATGACACACCCCATACCCCACATGTGTCATGGGTGAAGTTGGGTGAGGACCTATAGCCGTCTGGCCTCCAACCTCGGACAGACATACCTTGTATGTTATAGATATGGTTTCAGTTCTTTGCCGAAGCGCTCGAACTGGCGAAGCGCTCGAACTGGCGAAGCGCTCGAACTGGCGAAGCGCTCGAACTGGCGAAGCGCTCGAACTGGCGAAGCGCTCGAACTGGCGAAGCGCTCGAACTGGCGAAGCGCTCGAACTGGCGAAGCGCTCGTACTGGCGAAGCGCTCGTACTGGCGAAGCGCTCGAACTGGCGAAGCGCTCGAACTGGCGAAGCGCTCGAACTGGCGAAGCGCTCGAACTGGCGAAGCGCTCGAACTGGCGAAGCGCTCGAACTGGCGAAGCGCTCGAACTGGCGAAGCGCTCGAACTGGCGAAGCGCTCGAACTGGCGAAGCGCTCGTACTGGCGAAGTGCTCGTACTGCCGAAGAAACTACTGCTGGTGTTTAGATAACCAATTGAGGCGGTGACGTGGACGCAAAGAGCGTGAGAACGTCAACAGCCCTCCCCACCGCAACACCGATGGCGTGATCTGGAGCGGCTCGCACGATTCCGTAGTCATGAGGGGCACTTGTAACTTCACCAAGTTATAAACGAAAATAGGTTAATTAAAGCCTGTTGTTGATACGCAGGTTGCAAGTGAACTTGTCAGTCATCGTTGGGACTGTGGAGAAGTACAAGGAGTAGGGTGTTGGAATGGCAGTCTTGTTCTGACACTGCGCGCGCGAATGGCAGTGTTCTTTTGCCATACGGGCGCGAATGGCAGTCTTAGTCTGACCCTAGACACGCGCGCGGGTGGGATGGGTACTTCAGTACGATGTAAAACCTAAATTACTAGGAAGGCGCGTGTTAAGCGACGGCTCGACGTCCTGCTTGTGAAGCAGGCAAAAAGGGCGGCGCTGAGCGAGGCCTCCCTCCTGCTGGCAGCAGCAGCAGCAGCCGCCGTCACCCACTCGGTTTCATTGAGCGCCAGTGGGGCGCGCGGGTACTCTTGGTAACCCTGCAAAAGAGAAAATCCAGGAGATAGAAGCCAAGTGAACACAGTAGTCGGAACAGGTTCCTCGAACCAAAGGGGGGGAACGGGAGGTTTAGGGGGGAGATTTGGCAAGGTTGGTGGGGGTGAGAAGCGGAGGGTTAGTGGGGGGGAGACTTGGCAGGGGGACGGGGGTGGTGGTAGGGAAAGCTGTGAACGTGTCACTTCACTCTGAGCGTAACCCAGACCTTCACTAAAAACAACTCAACACTTTTAAGTGTAACATTATGCTCCTAGAGCAGTGTTGCTGTTCTTCGTCAACACCTTGAAACACCCTGCACCTTCTTGACACGTTCGCAGGTGCTTGATAGGTGTTAACTTGCCAGGAATCAGGGGCAGGTGTTTGGTTTGTTAATCGATACATCATACCTGGTCCGTGACACCGAGCTAATGTGACCTATGATGGAATGTTTATATATATATATATTTATATATATATATATATTATATATATATAATATATATATATATATATATATATATATATATATATATATATATATATATATATATATATATATATAATAAAATATACAGATACACACACATTCACATACAAACGGCCGTGCGTGCATGTGTTAGAACATGACATAATTTAAGTGTCAACGATAGAGGTGAATAAAGAAAGATATGAGTGATGCTTAGAGATTTCAACGCTGCGGTAGGTAGTGTTGGGAGACTTGACGGGCCGGTGACAGCTGCCACAGGGGCGAGGTCGTCCAGGGGGGCCTGACGGCTGAGTGGGCAGCGCTCGGTATTCGTAATCCTAGGATCCGGGAATCGATCCCTGGCGATGGCGGAAACAAATAGGCAGAGTTTCTTTTACCCTGATGATCCTGTTCATCTAGCAGTAAATCGGTACGCACACCTAGGTGAATACAACGAGGCGAGTACTGTTACTGACGGGAATAAAGATAATAGTCACGCCACTCTGGACACTGTCATCATGTAGAGGTGTCGCCCCCCCCTCAACGATGTGGTACTCACCTAGTTGTATTCACCTAGTTGTGTTTGCGGGGGTTGAGCTCTGGCTCTTTGGTCCCACCTCTCAACTGTCAATCAACTGGTGTACAGATTTCTCTCTTCTGTGTGTGTGTGTGTGTGTGTGTGTGTGTGTGTGTGTGTGTGTGGGGGGGGGGGGGCGAGACTTGCCGCTCCTCGCTGACTGCTGCTAACTTCACTTACTGTTCTCACTACTGTTATCTTGTTGTTGTCCTCACTAACTGTTGGGGCGAGGAGAGCGTGGTGTTGGAGCGAGGGGGGGGGGTATGTGGGGTGTGAGAGGAAGAAAGCTTGGTTGGGGAGGTGAGGAGGGGGTAGGGTAGGGGAGGGGGAGGGGGGTGGGGGTGGGGGCACATCAACAATATGTCAGTCCAGTGACCCACATCCCAGCCGGGTGTCAAGACCTGCCTACACCGCGCAAGGCGAAGGTCACACTCTTCCTGTTCCCCCTCCTCCCAGTCAAGGCTCTAACCCCCCCCCCCACCCCTCCCTGGCGTAGGACCGCGCAGGACCGCGTAGGACCGCGCAGCACCGCTCACGCCACCACTAATTATTCTCACACCACAATTTAGCAGTAGGTTCCCCAGGTTCTGTATATAGTCATATTGGCTTATTACTTACCGTACCTTACCCTATAATTACGTATAATTACCTTCCCCCTGGTGCTCCTGTGGTACTGGCATGAGTACCAGCCCATCTTCCTATGGTTTCCCAACGTCAAGAAACTGTCCTACTAAAGACTCGTATCCTAACCTACCACAACAAAAAACCTAAAACGTGTTACCTAAAACGAGGACCTAAAACAGAAAACGGGACAGTATGTCAATTTCGCGAGGCGCTACTATTTTCTGGGACGACAATGTTTGGCCTTGGACATAAGTCGTGCATACGTCAAAATGCGACGCTCTATTAGGAGGACGGGTTGGGAGGTTATCTCGAGATGATTTCGGGGCTTTAGTGTCCCCGCGGCCCGGTCCTCGACCAGGCCTCCACCCCCAGGAAGCAGCCCGTGACAGCTGACAAACACCCAGGTACCTATTTTACTGCTAGGTAACAGGGGCATAGGCTGAAAGAAACTCTGCCCATTGTTTCTCGCCGGCGCCCGGGATTGAACCCGGGACCACAGGATCACAAGTCCAGTGTGCTGTCCGCCCGACCGACCGGCCGAGGTGACCAGGTCTTGGACGTATCACATGGCTCAGTGTAGATGTGATCATAAAATGCAGGAGGACTAATGGCCTATACGAGGGAACACTTAGTTACATCCACCCAAACTCATTCATATGTCTCGTCTACGCTCGAAACAATCCCTGGTAACTGTAAACCCCTTGATCTGTAAGAGTTTATATGTTAGGATGTGGTGGGTATGTGGGCCTGCGGGCCGCTCCAAGCAACAGCCTGGTGGACCAAACTCTCACAAGTCGAGCCTGGCCTCGGGCCGGACTTGGGGAGTAGAAGAACTCCCAGAACCCCATCAACCAGGTATCAACCAGGTATCAACCAGGATTATAGTATGCGGTGATCACGTACAAGAATTGCAAGTGATGACTGCTCAAATAGAATTGTGATTGTCACGTGATCCAGTTTAGTCATCATTTTCTTTACCTGTTTGTCATGCTCTATCAGGAGAAAACGCGAAGCCATTACGACTATATAGCACTTGGAAGGGGTCAGGTTAAGATTTGGGATGGGACAGGGGAAAGGAATGGTGCCCAACAACTTATGGACGGTCGGGGATTGAACGCCGACCTGCATGAAGCCAGACCGTTGCTCTACCGTCCAGTCAAAGTGGTTAGAGAAGAACTGGGAGATGCAGTAAAATAGGTACCTGGGTGTTAGTCAGCTGTCACGGGCTGCTTCCTGGGGGTGGAGGCCTGGTCGAGGACCGGGCCGCAGGGACACTAAAGCCCCGAAATCATCTCAAGATAACCTCAAGATAGTGCTTACTCGTTTCGGTAAAGTTAGCACCCAGGCCCACTGGAGGTAGTGAGACTAAGTGCCCTAGAGAGGAGGGAAGGTATGCCCAGGGCACGGGCAGCCCTGGGTATAATGGTGGGAGGGGGGGGGGGGAAGCGTGCCCCGGGGCAGGTAGACTAGGTTAGGAAAGGTAGTACGTGGGTTGGGCTTGATGAGAAATGCCTTAGGCCGTTGGGCGAAGCGGGCTTCGCCTGGCGTTTTAAGAGGGGTGTTGGAATGTGGTAATATATTGGGTTCTTGATGGCGAATATGATAGGCTTAGTCTTGGAAGGTGGAAGCTGGTTACACTTCACGCTTCACGCTAATTACTTTATTTCCCTAACCAATTTTTACGTAAAATGTACTTTATAAATCGTTAACTGGCCTAAGTACTATATAAAAAGCTGGATCATTATTTTGCAGCTGACCTTGGAGGGGATAGATGGGTGGTGGGGGGGGAGGAGGAATGTTATCCTATCTTGCGAGCAATCTGCTGACCCTGAAAACCTATCTTAGTTTATTAGTAGGCTAAGGTGGTTTTGACAGTCTAACCACATGCCTACCAGCTTGAAAGGATATTGACAGATAGCCAGATGGAGGGAGATATCTCTCCATCTCTCACGCGGGAAGGCTATGGTAGTGATGGAGCAGTGTGGTAAACTCGTAATTCAGTCCCTGCACGGAGAATGGAGTCCCCTGCGGCAGCAGAGAGGGCTGGGGGAGACGGTAGAGCAGCAGGGGAGGGCTGGAGAGACGGTAGAGCAGCAGGGAGGGCTGGGAGAGACAGTAGAGCAGCAGGGGAGGCCTGGGAGAGACGGTAGAGCAGCAGGGGAGGGCTGGGGGAGACGGTAGAGCAGCAGGGAGGGCTGGGGGAGACGGTAGAGCAGCAGGGAGGGCTGGGGGAGACGGTAGAGCAGCAGGGAGGGCTGGGGGAGACGGTAGAGCAGCAGGGGAGGGCTGGGAGAGACGGTAGAGCAGCAGGGAGGGCTGGGGGAGACGGTAGAGCAGCAGGGAGGGCTGGGGGAGACGGTAGAGCAGCAGGGAGGGCTGGGGGAGACGATAGAGCAGCAGGGAGGGCTGGGGGAGACGGTAGAGCAGCAGGGGAGGGCTGGGAGAGACGGTAGAGCAGCAGGGAGGGCTGGGGGAGACGGTAGAGCAGCAGGGGAGGGCTGGGGGAGACGGTAGAGCAGCAGGGAGGGCTGGGAGAGACGGTAGAGCAGCAGGGAGGGCTGGGGGAGACGGTAGAGCAGCAGGGAGGGCTGGGGGAGACGGTAGAGCAGCAGGGAGGGCTGGGGGAGACGGTAGTTTCTCCCCGCGCGCCTCAGTCCCTCCTGTCAATAGAAAGTGTTACATGCTTGATGCTTCCTCTTCCCATTAATTAATTAATTGCACTGGCTGTCTTGTCTTGTCTCCTCTCGTCTGTGTATTAAAGTGTTGGTACGTGTCCAGTAGTGAGGTGTGGCTGCTGTTTAAGATTTGCTACCTAGAACAAAAAGTTCCAGGTAGCACGGGCTATGGTGATCCCGTAGAGATGTGGCGCTGGACCTCCTCCCTGAGGGTTCATAGGGTAGCTTAGTTAGGCTGGGATGCCCTTGTCTCGCTCAGTTCCTGTCATGGCTGTTTTTACCTTGAGGTTACCTTGAGAGGATATCGGGGCGTAGCGTCCCGGCGGCCCGGTCGTCGACCAGGCCTCTTGGTTGTTGGACTGGTCAACCAGGCTGTTGGACGCGGTTGCTTGCAGCCTAACGTATGAGTCACAGCCTGTTTGATAAAGTATCCTTTGGAGATGTTTATGCTCTACTCTTCTGCCGTGTGTGTTGAAGCAGTTTGCTACTTACAAGGTTCATCCGTGTCTTTGCTGGTATTTCTGGCTCAATATAAGTAACTTTGTGAAGTAATTCGTTGTACGTTAAACTCTCTTGTCGTCATCTCTCGACGTGTTCATCTCAGCGGGAGAGAGATGGTTGGGCAAGGTTTCATTTCACCTAATGGGTCCGTTCATTTAGCAGTAAATAGGTACAAGGGAGTTAGGCAACTGTTGTAGGGGTTGCATCCTGGGGGGAGTGGGCAGTTCGACCTTGAAGGGACCTCGATAGATAGGGAGCCGGTCGGCCGAGCGGACAGCACGCTGGACTTGTGATCCTGTGGTCCCGGGTTCGATCCCGGGCGCCGGCGAGAAACATTGGACAGAGTTTCTTTCACCCTATGCCACTGTTACCTATCAGTAAAATAGGTACCTGGGTGTTAGTCAGCTGTCACGGGCTGCTTCCTGGGGGTGGAGGCCTGGTCGAGGACCGGGCCGCGGGGACACTATAAAGCCCCGAAATCATCTCAAGATAACCACGGGAGACATCTCCCGTCACGCAGGGTGCAGTCGCACCTCCACAGATCTCCCGTATCATCTATTGATACTGGTAATGGCTCAAATGGGCCACCACTTACGGGCTATTCATGCCCGTGCCACCTTTTGGGTGGCTTAATCTTCATCAATCAATCAAGATAACCTCAAGATACAAGCCTAGATTATGAAGCGTGGAGAGAGTTGTCTCCATTGTGCGAGGCTCAGTATGTCTCTTCCTGTAGAAGCTGTGTAATCTCTCTCTCTCCCAGTGAATTATGCCAAGGAAGTCTAATTTTATTCCATACCTGATCTTGTATGCCAATTACTCTTCAGTTCGTTATATAGAGTTTCGCCAAAAATACAATTGTTTGGCCTAACCAGAAATGTATGAACCCAAACAATCTTCCACACCAATCGATGCCATTGCATGGAAATAGTCAGCTTACAGTGTTTGCATGAATGTGAAGGAAGCCCTAATACATGTATAAATGTAGAATTTAAAGCACATTTTCGGATGAAACCTAAATTCTTTTGTTGACCAGACCACACACTAGAAATTGAAGGGACGACGACGTTTCGGTCCGTCCTGGACCATTCTCAAGTAGATTGTGCAAGCGAATTTAAACTTACATTCTTTATCAAGGTGGTGTTAATGTTCTCTTGTGCACTTACACGTGTAAGTGTTCAGCAGGGACCTCGGACCTCGCGTGGTCTTGCCGTCACCTTCAAACAAACACTACGGTATTGTAGTAAGTTTCTCCACCAGACTCTCCCTGCTTCGTTTGGACGTGACATGGACTCAAGTCCGAAGACTTCGCTTACAAGACGAAGGCTTGTAAACCTCACACACGAAGCGTGTGAGGTTTACAAGCTCCCAACTGTAGGTTTCCGCGGTGGCTACAGTCAGCACTCAGGCCCACTGGAGGTAGTGAGACTAAGTGGGACTTGTAATTCATGTGTAAGAGTTGGGCTTACACATGAGCCGCCAATACCCCAGAATACTGATGGCAATGGTCTTGTACTGGAGAGGTCTTAGCTGGCGGAGATGTGAAGAATGTGCACGGCAGGGGGGTGCAGGGATCACCTCTATTGACGAGAGGTGCTGGCGTGGACCTGTGTTACTCTAGGGGTGAGGGATAAGCTGTAGGTGAATGATTGTTTACGGCTTGATGGTGGAGAGCGCGCATGGATGGACGGCAGGACTTGGTGAGGTAGATAGGATGAGGAATGTAGCGGCCTCCTGAAGCACAATGAGGGTGACAAGGGTCCGCAACCCTGGGGGGATGATGATGGGGAATGTGGAGTGGCTGTAGGTTCACGTGTAGTCATAAGAATACAATGGGGCGAGGCTGGTGTCTGTGCCCCCTGCACGTCGGCTGGGGAGGTCACCTGTACTCTAAGCCCGGAAAAGGCTAAGAATTTGGCAGTGTGAGAGTAGTGGATACAATGACGACACATAGACCAGGAGCCACAGGCAGCGCACGTTAGGGAAAGCAGTCATATTGGCGCAGTAAGTGGTGAAGGCGTAGCCATGACTTAGCCAAGGTGTTCAGATCTAAGGACTCGGGTCCTTGTTATTAGTCTCCCAGCTCTCCTCCCTCTTCAGACCAGAGAGGAGCTCAGTCTCTGCACGTAATTTGGATTACGAATCATAGCCTAGTTGATCGGGTTCTGTTCTGAGGTCTCCTCTTATGAGGCTGTTGTTAAAGATTCGCTACCTGGACCAAAAAATTCCAAGTAGCACGGGCTATGGTGAGCCCGTAGTACTTATGAGGCGAGCTAGTTATGCCCCTTGAAGCCAGGGTGTTGAAAAACCTTGTGTCCTTCATGTGTGTGTGTACAACTGTCTGTGTTAATAGTGCCTGTTTCATCCCTATTTTTTTCAATGGGGGATTTTGCCATTAGTTATGTGCTCTTCAGCAATTACTTCAGTGTGCAGATTTAGAACGAGTCCCACTAATATTTCCCAGGTGAGGATTGTTCAGGTCATCCTCGTGTTTAGATAGCACTTATAGTAACGATGTGTGGACCATCTTACATATATTGACGTAATGGACAATTAGAAAGAAAAATTTGGTACCATTGAATTTGGACAAATTTGAAAAAAGATTTGGTATTTGTTGCAAATATAACCTAGCCTTCCTAAGCCTAACGCACGCTTTAAGGCCTAATATAGTATATTTATAGTGCTAGCCAGCATATATGTATTTTCTTCTGTCCTTGTTAGACAAGGATATTTATTGTATATATAGTGTAGTGGGTTATTGACCACTCGGCACTTCAATCACCACTGAAGGTGATTTAAGTGCTTTACAATACTACATTCCGCGTATCGGCCAAATAAGCAGCCGCGCTCTCCTCAGTCCTCGGAATGCCAAGCATGTCTGCCAGGTTTAACACAGTGATGAGCCGGATAGTGAATGGTCAAAGACCCTTTAGCACCGTTACAGGCAAATACATTACCGGAATACCGGTGGACGTTCCTGGAGGCTCATCTGTAGTGACAGTGACTGGGGAGTGTGAGACTGGGTCTCTACCTCACCTGTAAGGCTATTGTCTGCGGTCCACCAGCCAGTCAAACCATCTTGTCAAGCTCCCTCCTGAGCACCGCCTCAGTCGACTTGAGAAGGGTCCAGGACGGACCGAAACGTCGTCGTCCCTTCACCTTCTAGTGTGTGGTCTGGTCAACCACCTCAGTCGCCCATACTAGGCTGCATGTTTTGCTAAACCTGCAAAACAGTTGCATTTTTTAAATTTGGCTTGAACATCACACAGCGATATGCGAGGAATTAACTTAGTGTTCCTTGATACAAGTGCTGACAGTGAAATGATTTGTTGGCCATTATCCTTGAAACTTTTGTTGTGCTGATTGGACCAAGTGTTGATTGGCGGGGTTGGGGGGGGGGGGTAGGTCCTGGTATTCCAGTACCGGCCGGGTGGGGGGGGAGGGCGGGCTGGTTCAAGTTCAAGTTCAAGTATGTTTATTGAGACAAGAAAAAATACATCTCAAAGGGATAGAGTAGCTTAGGCTATTTCTACCCCCCTAAATATAAATATAAACAGCCCGTACAGGACTCGAACCTGTGACCTCCAGAGGGATAGTTCCGTGTTATCTACGATACTGTATCTGGCGCTCGGGCGGGCTGGTGTTCCAGGACTCGATGCCTGCTGAGGACAAGTTAAGGAGCATTCCTTGCACACGTGGGCCGGTTCTCGTCAGCGGGTAGTGTAGGAAGTTAGAAGGCAGTTATATGACAGCCTCGGACCAGGGAGTGACGTTAAGTGCCCCACACAGCCTGTGTAGCATGCCACTGTCACAACCCTGCACCACTTGCTTGCCTCCTCCTGTGCTTGTGTGCTGCCACATCCTAGGACGGAGTGGTGGTGGAGAGAGCGCCCAGGAAGGGAGTGTTGATGAGAGCACACCGGGAGAGGGAGAAGGGGAAGGAGTGTTGGTGAGAGCGTACCCGCAGGCCGGCGGAGTGGGGCACTCTGGGATCTGTGTTTATGGGTCAAGCCAAAAAAACTGGCGTGGAATGCTAATCACTGAAGCGAGGGAGAGAGCCGCAGCAGCAGCATCGCCGATCACCAGGGCCCGGCGTCACCCCGGGTAACCCGTACACCTTTACTCTCCGGAGTTCCACACTCTTAAATGTGACGACATTCTCTCCTCGCTGGGTTCGTTATGGCTTAATACTCTCTTATTGCCAGCCACTGGCTACCTTATAGATTACTAATACGATGTTATATAAGGTTGTGAAAGTCAGAGCCGGGTAGGTGCCAGGACACCTGTCGTTCACACCCGTCACCAGGTGATCGACTTACCTGTAGTCGGTTTCCAGAGTTGTGCTCTCCTGGGGGGCCAGGATTGTTATTGTGGTAAGTTGATCAGTAAGATTGTTGCTTGGGGCTGCCTGCAGGCTCTCAATCCATTACAACCCGTTTGATCCGGAACTACCTGCAGGGACTTGTTTATTTGTTGAAAACGTCAACATTTGTTCCAGCAATATTTCTTATTTTTGTCTGTGGCACCTCTACTTCTGCACCCATGTCTAGTCTGCATTTTCCTATCATACCTTTCGTTCCAGTATGTTGTTATTGTTGGTTACCTGGTTGATACCTGGTTGATGGGGTTCTGGGAGTTCTTCTACTCCCCAGAACAACAACTTGACTTGTGAGAGTTTGGTCCACTAGGCTGTTGCTTGGAGCGGCCCAACTGGTATTTTTCGTGTTTGGGACTTTGCCTTCCATGTATATATTATGTGATGTATATATCTCGTCTCCTTCGCTTTGTTACTTGTGATGCTGTTCCTTGCTCCGTCATCCGTTACACTGGTATTGTGGCGCTACTGTTAATAGATTTACTGTTGCTGCCTCTGGTACAGTTGTTACTGTTTTATTACCGCTACTCATGACTTTATATCCCTCGGCGACACGGTTCACAGTTACTGTTGGTAACCAAAACGGAATTCAGGTTTTGTTGTCATGATAAATGGTTTATGATGCCATTCCCTAATATTACGAGTCAGCGTGTGGTTGTTTGCGGGCGTTGTGGGGCCTGGCTGCCAAGACGATGGCCAGTCCCTGGCCCACAGAAACGATGGCCATTCACTGGCCCACAGAAACGATGGTTAACCATTGGCCATTCCACTGGTTATTCTAGGTTGAGCTAAAGGTTTAACTTTTTGGGTTGTCTCAGTTTTAACTTTTAGCCTTCAGGTTTAATTTTTAGCCTTTCGATGCTCGAATGTATGTTCGGCCTGGGAGCGAGGCTTGGAAGGCGCAGAGCGGTGGTTATCTTGACGTTATCTTGAGATGATTTCGGGGCTTTAGTGTCCCCGCGGCCCGGTCCTCGACCAGGCCTCCACCCCCAGGAAGCAGCCCGTGACAGCTGACTAACACCCAGGTACATATTTTACTGCTAGGTAACAGGGGTATAGGGTGAAAGAAACTCTGCCCATTGTTTCTCGCCGGCGCCTGGGATCGAACCCAGGACCACAGGATCACAAGTCCAGCGTGCTGTCCGCTCGGCCGACCGGCTCCCGATGGTGGTGATAGAAACCTGACAGCATCAGGTGGTGGTGGTGATGGTGGTTTCTGCACTGTGAGAGGCCAGCACCTGGGGCCATATGCAGGCGAGGAGTCACAATAACGTGGCTGAAGCATGTTGGCTAATCCACACACTAGAAAATGAAGGGACGACGACGTTGCGGTCCGTCCTGGATCATTCACAATCGACTTGAGAATGGTCCAGGACGGACCGAAGCGTCGTCGTCGTCCCTTCATTTTCTAGTGTCTGGATTGGTCAACCTGGGACCAGATTCCCGAAGCAGTTACGCAAGTACTTACGAACGTGTACATCTTTCCTCAATCTTTGACGGCTTTGGTTACATTTATTAAACAGTTTACAAGCATGAAAGCTTGCCAATCAACTGTTGTTATTGTTATAAACAGCCTCCTGGTGCTTCGGAGCTCATTAACTGTTTGGCGGCTTTGTTTACAATTATTAAACAGTTAATGAGCTCCGAAGCACCAGGAGGCTGTTTATAACAATAACAACAGTTGATTGGCAAGTTTTCATGCTTGTAAACTGTTTAATAAATGTAACCAAAGCCGTCAAAGATTAAGGAAAGTTGTACACGTTCGTAAGTACTTGCGTAACTGCTAAGTGAATCTGGCCCCAGGTTCGTAAGTGCTTGCGTAATTGCTTCGTGAATCTGGCCCCAGATCACTCACCTGGGGTGTGACTGTGGGCTCCAGTTTCATCTACTTCCTCCACCTTCACAAATTTTGGCATTCATTACAATGACTCATGTCTACGTTTTCTGATTGGATTTAATTCTTTATATTTAGCTTCGAATACTTTTATTTTAATTCATTCCACTTGTATACTATTCAGTAAGTTCTAACGTCTCTTTGGCTCGGTTATGTTTGTTTCCATCTATGCCGCTCAGGTCTCACGTTCCTCGCTTTAAACCATGCTTGTTTTCTACTTTTAAAAATTCCTTTACAATCTTGTATGTCGTTATGATGTCTCCGCGCCCCCTCTAGTGGGGTGAGGTGCAGTTCCCAGAGTCTTTGTAGCTCAGGTTCAGGCTCAGGAACGAGCCTTGTAGCATATCTTTGGATCTTTTGTAATTCTGTTTTTTTTTCGTCACCTCTCATACCTGGTTGATGGGGTTCTGGGAGTTCTTCTACTGCCTGAGGCCAGGCTTGACTTGTGAGAGTTTGGTCCACCAGGCTGTTGCTTGGAGCGGCCCGCAGGCCCACATATACCTGCTTGATGGGGTTCTGGGTGTTGTTCTACTCCCCAAGCCCGGCCCGAGGCCAGGCTTGACTTGTGAGAGTTTGGTCCACCAGGCTGTTGCTTGGAGCGGCCCGCAGGCCCACATATACCTGCTTGATGGGGTTCTGGGTGTTGTTCTACTCCCCAAGCCCGGCCCGAGGCCAGGCTTGACTTGTGAGAGTTTGGTCCACCAGGCTGTTGCTTGGAGCGGCCCGCAGGCCCACATATACCTGCTTGATGGGGTTCTGGGAGTTCTTCTACTGCCCAAGCCCGGCCCGAGGCCTGGCTTGACTTGTGAGAGTTTGGTCCACCAGGCTGTTGCTGTTAGAGCGGTCCGCAGGCCCACATATACCTGCTTGATGGAGTTCTGGGAGTTGTTCTACTCCCCAAGCCCGGCCCGAGGCCAGGCTTGACTTGTGAGAGTTTGGTCCACCAGGCTGTTGCTTGGAGCGGCCCGCAGGCCCACATATACCTGCTTGATGGGGTTCTGGGTGTTGTTCTACTCCCCAAGCCCGGCCCGAGGCCAGGCTTGACTTCAACAAGCTGTGGCTGTATTCCTTCCTGTGGCCACTATCGTGCCGTGCCGTGCCGTGCCGTCCAATTACCTATAGTGGTTATGCTTTTTTGTTGAATTTCATATGAACAACTTAGGGGAGTCGTGAGTGGTGGGTTGGCCGGGGCGGTGGTTGTGGTGGATAGTTTGTGGTGGTAAGTGTGTGGTGGAGGGTTGGAGGGGGAGATGCGGACCGCTGGGTTGAGATGGAGACACGGGGTGTTGGGTGGTATTGGAGTGTGCAAGGTTGGTTGATTTGGTCTTGATCATTCACCAGACTTACCTTATGGGTGGTAATGGAAGAGTTACATGAAGCATTGTCATCTGTGGTGGTTGTGTTAGTGAGTGGCAGCTTGTTCTGAGGTGAGGAGTGGTGGCACCAATAGTCTTGTTAGGAGAGGAATTGTGCCGTGTGAGTGCCATGGGTGGCTAGCAGGCGGCACTGTTGACATGGCTACTGCTGCCTATATTGCGACCAGTTTCAAGATATGCAGTTTTCCTTTCTGAAGGCCTGCATCTGGGCTCGTGTGTGCTAACACCAGTGTGCTAACACCAGTGTGCTAACACCAGTGTGCTAACACCAGTGTGCTAACACCAGTGTGCTAACACCAGTGTGCTAACACCAGTGTGCTAACACCAGTGTGCTAACCAACTATTAAACCCGTATCAACAAGCAGTGTTACATTAGCTGCAGGACACCGCGGGTGACAGAGAAATGAGCAAATTGCAAAATCATGTTTCTCACAGTTCATAAAAGTTATTGTATTTAATGTCTGAAAATCTGACCACAGCCCTCGCCACAGCCTCCACCACAGCCCTCACCACAGCCCCCACCACAGCCCCCACCACAGCCCTCACCACAGCCCCCACCACAGCCCTCGCCACAGCCTCCACCACAGCCCCCACCACAGCCCCCACCACAGCCCTCACCACAGCCCCCACCACAGCCCCCACCACAGCCCCCACCACAGCCCTCACCACAGCCCCCACCACAGCCCCCACCACAGCCCTCACCACAGCCCCTCACCACAGCCCCCACCACAGCCCCCACCACAGCCCCTCACCACAGCCCTCACCACAGCCCCCACCACAGCCCCCACCACAGCCCCCACCACACCCCCCACCACAGCCCCCACCACAGCCCCCACCACACCCCCCACCACAGCCCCCACCACAGCCCCCACCACAGCCCCCACCACACCCCCCACCACAGCCCCCACCACAGCCCCCACCACAGCCCTCACCACAGCCCTCACCACAGCCCTCGCCACTGCCCCCACCACAGCTCTCGCCACTGCCCCCACCACAGCCCTCACCACAGCCCCTCACCACAGCCCTCACCACAGCCCCCACCACAGCCTCCACCACAGCCCTCACCACAGCCCTCGCCACTGCCCCCACCACAGCCCTCACCACAGCCCTCGCCACAGCCCTCGCCACAGCCCCCACCACAGCCCCCCACCACAGCCCTCACCACAGCCCCCACCACAGCCCCTCACCACAGCCCCTCACCACAGCCCTCACCACAAGAACCTTACAGCACTAGACACTACACATACTTGAGACGGAGCAAATAGTCTTTGTGATGTGTGGTAGTAACCCAGCCCCCCGCGGCCATCATTGTCATGCAAACTCTTCTGAAACTGTCAGAACACCTCACAATCATCACCATAAACGGCAGAATTTCCTATATTATCACTATTATTATTGTTGGAATTTTTCTTTGGAGGGAGGGGGATATTGGGAAGGGCTGGTTTTGAAACAGGGTTTTGGATGAGTGGAATGGGCTGCCAACGAGTATTATTAGGACGTAGAGTATAACAGGTTTACAAAAAATATATATTGAATAGGTACCTGGGGTGAGGGTAGGGGGGAGGAGGGGAGCCCAAGCCTAGTAAAGGCCAGCAAACTTGCTGCTCTGCTGCATAATATTAATATGTTCTTAGATATAACATAATTGTGTGTGTGTGTGTGTGTGTGTGTGTGTGTGTGTGTGTGTGTGTGTGTGTGTGTGTGTGTGTGTGTGTGTGTGTGTGTGTGTGTGTGTGTGTGTACTTCAGTACCTGGACCTGCCTTGACCTGGTGTTGTGTGGTTGTGTGAGGGGGGCCTGCCACAGGTGTGTGATTGTGTGAGGGGGGGCCTGCCACAGGTGTGTGGTTGTGTGAGGGGGGCCTGCCACAGGTGTGTGATTGTGTGAGGGGGGCCTGCCGCAGGTGTGTGGTTGTGTGAGGGGGGGCCTGCCACAGGTGTGTGGTTGTGTGTCATATCTCAGTACTGGTGTTCGGTTAACTGCAGCATAGTTGTAGTAGTAACTTTAGTAGTTGTAGTAACTGTGTTATCTTGAGCAGTAGTAGTTCCTCCACAACCATCTCTTCCTTATTGAGTCTGACCTCTAGCTCCTTCTCGTCTCCTCGAACTCTCTTGTGCACATTTCTCCTAAAACTATTACTACAAATAGTCAGCAACAAGACATTGTAATAGTAAAATATTGATATACCGGTAAATATAACCAGTATACCTCCGTTATGACCACAAGAGTTTAGCTAAAGTTGGTCTTGCAATCTAACAGTTGGCATCACTACCATTTTGTGTTTTGCAGGAAGAGTTATGATAAAAGTTTGTTTAATATGAGAGTGTGAGGCTGACGGCAGGAAGGTTTAATGTGTTACCATGTAGCCGAGTGAGTGTGTAGTTGAGCTCACACTACGACGGCCCCTCACACTACTGGCCTCAGGCCTTACCTCATTAGCTGGTCTCAGGGCCTCTCACTCGCCTCATTGGCTGGACTCGAGGCCTCACGCTCAA
The DNA here is from genome assembly GCF_040958095.1 of Procambarus clarkii. Classification (NCBI taxonomy): domain Eukaryota; kingdom Metazoa; phylum Arthropoda; class Malacostraca; order Decapoda; family Cambaridae; genus Procambarus; species Procambarus clarkii. The sequence goes on along the minus strand of NC_091223.1, from coordinate 13,144,488 downwards.
ACTTACGTTGCCTGGGATAACAAGAACTATGTACTTGAAATATATTTGAAAAAAAAACTTGAGTGATTTAATCTAGAAAAAAAAGGTGTTGCGGGACTGAGCATCGTGGCTTGAGTGCGTGCGTGCATGTGGCCACCATGTTCATCAAGGGCGACATGTTCGAGAAGCTGCTGTGTTGTCGTCGTAAGGTTATAGACGACGACGATGACGACGAGGACGACAGAGTGGTGGCGGAGGTGGTCCTCCAACACACTAACAACAACAAGACGGAATACATCTCCTCTGCTCAGCTGGTCGAGGTAATAAAATTACTGTATTCGGTTGTATTTGTTGTTGTTGAAGTATATGTGCATGCCTGTGTGAGTGGAGCTCTGCTGCTGGACAGGTCAGTGCTAATGTTAACGTTGGTAATGGTTTTTAATGGTGGGACGATTTGAAATTGAATCACACTTTAAATAACAATGTTTAAGGAATGTTATGATGCCTTAAGTGAAGGGGAAGATTGGAAGCACACCACACTATGCCCTACTTCTCTCACACACGCAGATACACACACACACGCAGATACACACACACGCAGATACACACACACACAGATACACACACACGCAGATACACCCCCAACGCAGATACACACACACGCAGATACACACACTCAGATACACACACACGCAGATACACACACACGCAGATACACACACACTCAGATACACACACACGCAGATACACACACACACACACACACACACACAGATACACACACACACAGATACACACACGCACAGATACACACACGCACAGATACACACACACGCAGATACACACACACGCACAGATACACACACACGCACAGATACACACACACACGCAGATACACACACACGCACAGATACACACACACGCACAGATACACACACACGCAGATACACACACGCACAGATACACACACACGCAGATACACACACACGCAGATACACACACACGCACAGATACACACACACGCAGATACACACACACACAGATACACACACGCACAGATACACACACACGCAGATACACACACACGCACAGATACACACACACACGCAGATACACACACGCACAGATACACACACACGCAGATACACACACACGCACAGATACACACACACGCAGATACACACACACGCACAGATACACACACACGCACAGATACACACACACGCAGATACACACACACGCACAGATACACACACACACACGCACAGATACACACACACACGCAGATACACACACACACACGCAGATACACACACACACACACGCAGATACACACACGCACAGATACACACACGCACACACAGATACACAGACACGCGTGTCTCTCTCTTCTGGAGCTGCTGTACAAGGACACTGTAGCCGCTTGATCACTCTTACGCTCGACATTGACAGTTGGTTTTTTTTCTCTTTCAGGTATGTTAAGGGTGAACCACTGACTGGTGAGTCGTGTTACTGTGAGTATACACGTCTCTTACTCATTGATGAATCAATGCATTTGTATTCAGAAATATACAAGTGTGTTTACAAATGTAACGGAGAATTGTAAAAGTATAGTGACAAATCCACAGCCTTAAATACACACATTTAGTGTTTGTAAGTCACTGTCAAACTTGACTGTGAAAGTAAGTTTTCATGGGGAGGTTCAGGGGGGGTAGATTGGATCAAACTTTGAGCACAAAGTTGATCAGAGATGTGATTTTGAGGGTTTATATATTGTCAAGGGAGTAGAGGGTGATGTGGGGGGGGGGAGGGGGGGTTGTTACGTAAATATGCATGTGAGTACTTGAATAATTAATTAATTGTGCTTGTGGGTGGTTGAACTTTAGCTCCTCGGCCCTGAATGGCATCATTCAATCCACTGGTGTACAGGTTGTTGGGGTCTTGTCATATATATATGTATATATATATATATATATATATATATATATATATATATATATATATATATATATATATATATATATATATATATATATATATATATATATATATATATATATAATACGTTCTGTGAAGAGCCTCCACCACTCCAGTTTATAGTGCTATCCATTTGTTCACTGCTTTGACATTGAACAAATCTTTGTAATGTCTGGGTGGCGTGTGCAAGTATGCGTGCGTGCATGTGTGCTCCCGTGCGTGCATGCGTGCTTCCGTGCATGGGCGTGCGTAGTGACAGGGAGAGCCTTGTGTGGGCGAGACGTGGCTGGTGTCAATACTGTCCTTGTATTACTTGCTTGTTGGCCCTATGGTCAGGGTAATTGGCACCTGATCCAAGGAAAGCATATTATATGTTGATGGAGAAGTAGTGTTTGTTATTCTCTCTCTGCTTCTGTACCACTATCCCCCCTCACCCCAGTCATCACTCCTCCCCCCCCCCTCACCCCAGTCATCACTCCTCCCCCCCCCTCACCCCAGTCATCACTCCTCCTCCCCCCCCCCCCCTCATTCTCCGCCTCATCATCATCCTCCCAAGTTAAGTTTTTTGTTCAGTCTTCCGGTAGAACGTGTTTGTTTGATGAGTACATTCTAGTGACAGTGCTTCCAGCGGTGTTATTGTGGGACGTTGAGAGCGGGGCTGGGAAGTGCTGGCCCGGTCTCCCAGGCCTGATAGCTGGGTGGACAGCGCTTCGGATTCGTAGTCCTGACGTTCCGGGTTCGATCCCCGGTGGACGAGGAGACAAGTGGGCAAAATGTTTCCCTCAGCCTGATGCCCTTGTTACCTAGCAGTAAATAGGTACCTGGGAGTTAGACAGCTGCTACTGGCTGCTTCATGGGGGTGGAGGCCTGGTCGAGGACCGGGCCGCGGGGATACTAAAGCCCCGAAATCATCTCAAGATAACGGGTTTGCCAAACTGTGTGGTGGTCTTGTTTCAGAGCTCCATCGTCTGGGCTCAACTCTTTCTCAGTTTCCAACAAGAATGCCACGCTGCCTCACATTGCACGAATCACCTTCTGTGGTTGAGTGTTCAATAAACCCTTGAACTATATGTTTAACACATCTCTAACCCTGTCCATGGAGGACAGAAGAAAATGTATATATGCTGGTTAGCATTGTAAATGTCTGGCCACGTCTGTGGTAGAAAATAATAATAAAAAAAAAATTGCACGCGAGATTAGGTTTTACATCTAAAGCCTTTTTACCCTCACCAAACTCACTTTTAACCCCCATTTTATTTTTGCTTTGTGATGTTTAGCGTCTCTAAAATACTTAATAGAATACTCTTTTTATATCTGCCTTGAGGGCCATATTTTCTAGTACTTTTTAGTACATCATCTCCTCTGTACAGTACATCTCTCCTAATATGCTTCAGACTCCTCCTGATATCCAGCAGACAGATCCCAAAAGATGCGGTTCATTTCCCTTTGCGGGTTGATTACTTTCTCCGGGAATTGGGATGCGGTAGTGTGTGGATTGTGAGCCTCTCTTCTAGTAAAGGATAGAAGATAAACTAAGAATATTTCATCCTCTAGCAATAAGTAGGGTGGAAGTGATGGTGTACAGTGCCCAATACCTTCTGGTTTGATTCTTTGTGTTGTCGTCCAGCTGTGAGTGTAAACCAGACCGAATAGTTTGGTTTACACACATTGATTCAGACGTTGACCAGACCACACACTAGAAAGTGAAGGGACGACGACATTTCGGTCCGTCCTGGACCGTTCTCAAGGCGTTTGTCTCAAATCTCTCACAATCGACTTGAGAATGGTCCAGGACGGACCGAAAAGTCATCCCTTCACTTTTTAGTGTGTGGTCTGGTCAATATACTTAAGCCACGTTATTGTGACTCATCGCCTGCATTGATTCAGACCACGTGTATGCCAATGAATATCCCAGTTTATATGATGCAGGGATAGTGTATATTCCTGTTTTGTCTGAAGCGAACAGTTCACCAAGTAAGTCCCAGCTGCGTCTGGGTACAAGATGAACACCCCAGCGATGATCTTTCTACTGGAGGGTGTTGTTCATGCTGTTCTGGAGGTATGTTCACTCACAGGATGAGTGACGCTGCCCAATACTGTCACTATGGCGGTGTGTTCACTCACAGGATGAGTGACGCTGCCCAATACTGTCACTATGGCGGTGTGTCCACTCACAGGATGAATGACGCTGCCCAATACTGTCACTATGGCGGTGTGTTCACTCACAGGATGAGTGACGCTGCCCAATACTGTCACTATGGCGGTGTGTCCACTCACAGGATGAGTGACGCTGCCCAATACTGTCACTATGGCGGTGTGTCCACTCACAGGATGAGTGACGCTGCCCAATACTGTCACTATGGTGGTGTGTTCACTCACAGGATGAGTGACGCTGCCCAATACTGTCACTATGGCGGTGTGTCCACTCACAGGATGAATGACGCTGCCCAATACTGTCACTATGGCGGTGTGTCCACTCACAGGATGAATGACGCTGCCCAATAAACTCGACCTTCGGGGCAAAAATTAACGCTTTAAAACTTTCCCGGAACTTTTAGGATTTATCCTCAAGAAGCACCAGTGTGCTGTATATGAAATGGAGGGAGATAACATGCATCATGACGGCGTCTTAGGTCGGTGTTGGGTATCGGAGCCCGAGAGGTGTGAGTGTTGGAGGTAAGATTGTGGTGAAGGGAGGCAGCGTCTCGTGCCTGTAACGTGAGGTTCAGTGGTGTAGTGTTACCCTGGTGCCTTGTACCTGTGAAAGATGCCTGGCCTGCCAGCACCACGCGCGCGAATACAGAGACTACCAAGAGATCAAATCAAATGTTTATTTAGGTAAGGTACATACATACAAGAGATTTTACAAAGAGTGATGGATTTATAGATAGGGCTAGTACATACAATGCCTAACGCCACTATTGCGCAAAGCGTTTCGGGATGTTATGGATCTCAGCACACCTGATAGAGAAGTAGTCAGTTGTGTTCGCAGGTGTGTAACAAACTAGGACGTACAGGTGTGTAAAAAACTAGGAAATACAGAAGAGGAGTCAAACTGCATTTTTGAGGCGTTGTTGTGGCCACCACACTGACCCTGGGCATGTGTCTGTGTGAGAAAATAAGCCTCTTATCCTGGCCTCTATCCTTGGGCCAACTAGAGGTCCAAGGATAGAGGCCAGGATGAACTACCTGCATGGATAATCGCACTGGTGGCTTCACATTCCTCGCTCTCCAGGGCTTGGCCTCACGAGACTACCTTGGTAGTGTGTCCACACCTGTCTTAGAGGCAGCTGAGGTAGTTGTGTGGCGCTGGCCCCAGACACCGCCACACCTGTCTTAGAGGCAGCTGAGGTAGTTGTGTGGCGCTGGCCCCAGACACCGCCACACCTGTCTTAGAGGCAGCTGAGGTAGTTGTGTGGCGCTGCCCCAGACACCGCCACACCTGTCTTAGAGGCTGCTGAGGTAGTTGTGTGGCGCTGGCCCCAGACACCGCCACACCTGTCTTAGAGGCAGCTGAGGTAGTTGTATGGCGCTGCTCCAGACACCGCCACACCTGTCTTAGAGGCTGCTGAGGTAGTTGTGTGGCGCTGGCCCCAGACACCGCCACACCTGTCTTAGAGGCTGCTGAGGTTTCGTAAGCTAACACAGCTGCTATAACAAATGTGTATACCAGGTGTATCCATCTCCTCGGTCTATATATACTAAGAGATTACGCTTGTACAAAAGTCCAAGACTTAAATATTCGTGCTGGTTAATAAACTTTAGTGGTGGCCTTCATGACAATTCAGTATACGATAAATATGATTCAAAATCATATTATTTTGTGTAGATTTACTTTAAACACCATTTTTTTTGTATCAGCCTTTTGTATTTCGTTAATAAGTCTCTAACCTTCTAGAGGTTGAGAGACCTTAGACCCAACTCTGTACAAGACTTGGAGTGGAAGTAGAGCAGAGAGCCTACTCAGTGGTGTGTCTTCCCCCCCCCCTCTCTTGTACCAGTGGTGTGTCCCCCCCCCCCTCTTGTACCAGTGGTGTGGGTTCCAGCAACCTTGGTGTGGTCATTACCGCCAGATTGTCTCCCCACTTCCACTGCTAATGGCGGAGACTAATTCAAATGTCAAAATTAAGTTGGTGTAATGGTCTGTTTCGTCAGTGGCGGAATGTTAATGTGATCCTCACTTCAGGGACTCTCCACGTCCCATTACCTCAGCCAGGGACGCCCCTTGTCCCATTACCTGAGCCAGGGACGCCCCTTGTCCCATTACCTGAGCCTGGGACGCCCCTTGTCCCATTACCTGAGCCTGGGACGCCCCTTGTCCCATTACCTGAGCCAGGGACGCCCCCCACCCGTCCCCAATACCTCAACCTTCCCCATCTCTGCTTCAGGGACGCCCCCCGTCCCATTATCTCAGCCTTCCCCATCAACAATCATTAATGGAGGCTTCTCGTATCACTGGAGCAGTTTCCGGCAAGAGGTGGCATCCGGGGGGCAGGGGTCCAGGATGATTAATGCTTTAAACTTGGCCTTGAACACAAGTCCAAACCTTTTATTGTCATTCCTGGCAGTCGGTGTTGAGGCGTAGGTCTGTTATGGTTGGGTGGGGGCAGGAGGGAGTGTAGCTTGGTAAGACGACCACGTGTCTTAGTGATATTTGTTTGGTTATGTCCTCCATCTTACTCCTGTGAGGTACAGGTGCTTTAATCTTACTCCTGTGAGGTACAGGTGCTTTAATCTTACTCCTGTGAGGTACAGGTGCTTTAATCTTACTCCTGTGAGGTACAGGTGCTTTAATCTTACTCCTGTGAGGTACAGGTGCTTTAATCTTACTCCTGTGAGGTACAGGTGCTTTAATCTTACTCCTGTGAGGTACAGGTGCTTTAATCTTACTCCTGTGAGGTACAGGTGCTTTAATCTTACTCCTGTGAGGTACAGGTGCTTTAATCTTACTCCTGTGAGGTACAGGTGTCCTCCATCTTACTCCTGTGAGGTACAGGTGCTTTAATCTTACTCCTGTGAGGTACAGGTGTCCTCCATCTTACTCCTGTGAGGTACAGGTGCCCTCCATCTTACTCCTGTGAGGTACAGGTGCCCTCCATCTTACGCCTGTGAGGTACAGGTGCCCTAATCTTACTCCTGTGAGGTACAGGTGTCTTAATCTTACTCCTGTGAGGCACAGGTGTCTTAATCTTACTCCTGTGAGGTACAGGTACCTCCAACTTTCCCGCTGGAGAATAGTCCATTATTCACGTCTCTGAGAGTCGCCTGCAGGTTACAGTCGGTGGATACAGCACGTGGCAAACGAAGCTTGTATCGTGTCGCTGAAGGGTATACGAACTAAATGACTTCGTTCAGTGCTTATATTTTCGCTATAAATTACGGTGATGAGATGGCTGGCGGTGGTCCTCACGCTGGGGGGGGGGGGTCTCTCGCTGTCACACACTCGGACATTAGTGGTGAAACATTGTGTTTTGTTACTGAGGAAAGTCCAGCTGCCTTGAGGGTCATGCAGATGGTGGCTACCTCCTCCTCGGCCTCCTCCTCCTCCTTCTGGACCACCTACTCCTCCTGGACGTCCTCCTAGACCTCCTACTCCTCCTGGGCCTGCACTTGGACTGCTTGCTTCCTACCACCCCAACCATCCACTCACAATTATTGGGTAAATTTTAAAAAAGGTTTTGTCTTCAAACTTTCGCTTGAAAGTTTACTTGAACTTGAAAGTTGGACTCGACTTCGCGAGGTGAGGTAGAGTCTTGTGATTGGGTAGTTGGTTGGTTGGGTAGTTAGCTGGTTGGGTAGTTAGCTGGTTGGGTAGTTAGCTGGTTGGGTAGTTAGCTGGTTGGGTAGTCCGCTGGTTGGGAAGTTCGGTAAATGTTTCAAAACCATTTAATTAATGTAACCACAGGGTATGAAATTAAATCTTGGAGACTAACAGGCAGGGAGATGGATTTACATTTTTTGTAACGAACAGATTGCAAAGAATGCCAGTCAATTAAGCCAGAATCCAGCCCGAGCCGTGTACGAAGCTGGGTCCCGTCAGCCACAAGTCCTCGCCTCACTACTCCAAGACAAGCACAGGAATGCTGCTCACAGTTTCCTGTCAATCATCGGGGACCCGTTCTCGCAAATTCGTAAAGTCAATATTGACTTATTAACTACGTGCATAGGTGACATACTAAACATAATAGATACCCTTAAAAAGCTTCATAGAAAACACCGACCTTACCTAACCTTGTTAGTATCTTAAGATAAGCATCTTATAGCTTCGTAATTATAATTGTTACTTAACCTATTATAGGTATAGGTTAAGTAATAATTGTAATTACGAAGCAATAAGAAGCTTATCTTAAGATACTAACAAGGTTAGGTAAGGTCGGTGTTTTCTATGAAGCTTTTTAAGGGTATCTATTATGTTTAGTATGTCACCTATGCACGTAGTTAATAAGTCAATATTGACTATACGAATTTGTGAGAACGGGTTGGGGGACCATACCAAAATAAGTATGAAAATTCCACAAGTGGCAGACGCAAAAAAAAAAAAAATGCACCCAGATATGTACGAAGTCCTCCAGTTAGTCACAGAAAACGGTATGACGTTGATGGGGTAAAGTTGATGTGTAGTAATTAATTCAATACCCCCAAGGGGGGGGTGATGTTGACACGGTATTTAGAAATAAATACGTGAGAAGAGATTGTTGTATGCGGTACTCTCTCTTGTGTAAGCATTAGATTCAAGGCTCCTCCACGTTCATAGCTGGTAGACACTCACTGAGAATAGATAAGACTGAACAAAAATTGACTTTGCAGACTGACTGAGGTAGAGATAACTCAAAGTGTGAATGAGTAATTGATTGATCGATTGATTGGTGAAGATTAAGCCACCCAAAAGGTGGTACGGGCATGAATAGCCCGTAAGTGGTGGCCCTTTTGAGCCATTACCAGTATCAAGAGCTGATACTGGAGATCTGTGGAGGTGCGACTGCACCCTGCGGAGAGGTCGTGACCTCTGAGCAATTGTCTGGCCCCAAGGTGTCAATATAACACTTGTAAGGGATCAGGATAAGGATTTGGGATGGGACGGGGGAAAAAGAATGGTGCCCCAGCCACTTGGACGGTCCGGGATTGAACGCCGACCTGCATGGCGTGAGACTGTCGCTCTACCGTTCAGCCCAACCATAAAAAATAATTAATCTCTCCATTCTGAAGTGATTAATTATTATTTATGATCTGCAGATATTATTTACTGGGAAGGGGAGTTGTCTGGGATGGTAATTGTGGCGCAAATTGGTGATTGGTGAAAGTATTTTTATTTTCAATTTAGCGGCGTTGGGCAAGGCGACCCCGTGAGAGCGTGACCGCCACAGGCTGGCAAGCAGGCTGGCAAGCAGGCTGGCTGGCTGGCTGGCTGGCTGGCTGGCTGGCTGGCTGGCTGACTGGCTGGCTGACTGGCTGGCTGACTGGCTGGCTGGCTGGCTGGCAGGCTGTTAGTTAGCTAACACACTTTCATCAGTTAATATTATGTAACACAACCCGAGATAATATTAATATTGTTGTGTATATAGGTCAACGAGCGTACACTGCTTCACGGTGCGCTGCTCAGCGTACACAGTTCTCAGGTCGGCCGTACGCCGGGAGCACGCCTCGTGGTACGCCGGGAGCACGCCTCGTGGTACGCCGGGAGCACGCCTCGTGGTACGCCGGGAGCATTCCGTAAACACGTAGCTCAGTTAAGGTTATAGTTAAGTGGTTGAGCAGGTAAGACAAGCGAGGGCCACAGTACAGACGTGGGGACTGGACTGCTCTTTTTGTGCGGCATAATGTCAAGGCTGGCAGAGAGGTACATGATCTGGGGGAAGGTGGGGTGGGCTGTTATGGGGGGGGCTGTTGTGGGGGGCTGGTGTTGGGGGGGGTCGGTACTGGGGGAGGGAGTATTGCGTGGGTCGAAATAGAAGGAAGGGAAAGGAAAAGATCGAAGAGAATGTTCTTCCTTTAATTCATTTTTTCGTATCGTAATAGAGGGTTTTGACCCCCAAGTCTTGTGACCAAAGTAACGTGGAAACTTTTGGGAGGTGAAAGGCATGACCAGTGACCAGTAGAGGCTTGGCGCAGGCCCTTCTTCCTCCTCCTATTGTTAAACATCACAGGTACAGCAACGTCGTTATTTCCCTTGTTTGTTAATTCAATAATTCGACTAATTGAACTCGTGGGAATTGGCATTATTGGAGTTGAAACATTGTGCAGTGTGGGGGCTGCCTCGGCCAGTAACCCAGTGCCACTTTGTAAGTGGTTGCCTACCTGATGGCACTTGGGGCTGGTAAAAGTGGTGGAGGGAATATGTAGTTGGTGGTATGAGTGTGGTGGAGGCAGGTGGTTGGGGAGGGTCGTCAGTGGTCTAAAACGGTGGTATGATAATCAGACAAAGGGGCTATCGAACAGCTGATTTCCATTGTAATGTGAATTTTACCCTAAATATCGACGCCTTTCCACGGCTTCACCTGGCTAACCCCCCCCCCACCCTGCCTCACCTGGCTAACCCCCCCACCCTGCCTCACCTGGCTAACCCCCCCCCCCCCACCCTGCCTCACCTAGCAGGGTGATAGTCTTCGATTTGGCCACGGAAAAAGACACGATGTTTAACAGTGATAAATTATATGAGTAGTTAGGTATGGTGGAAACGAGGAACTTAAGCGAAATACAGGACGTAATCAGACCTACTCATAGAAGGAAAACAACATGCAAAAGATCACATGCAAACTCTCACAAGTCGAGCCTGGCCTCGGGCCGGGCTTGGGCAGTAGAACAACTCCCAGAACCTCATCAACCAGGTATCAACCAGGTATCAAGATCTGGGAATTATGATGTCTGACGACCTGACCACTTAGTGAACATAACCGAGCAAAGACATTATCGGGGAGGAATATGATAAGATGGATTATGACAACGTACTGAGACCCCCCCACCACAATGCTGATAATATTTAAATCACTGGGGCTGTCCCGTCTTGAGTATTGCTCGGTATTCACTGTCCCTGTCAGAGCAGGAGAGATCTCTGAGATAAGAGGGAATACAGAGAGCGCACACGCGCACACAGACACGATAACCCATCTAAATTATTGGGACCGTCTCAAAGCTCTCCAAATGTATTCTGGAAAGGAGACTAAGAGAGGTATCAAATAATACATAGAGGGAAGATAATGTACCAGTAGCGAGAGCACTCAGCGTAATATGGAGAAAGAGCCTGGATACAGGGGAGATACCAGCAGCACTTAAATCTGCAGATATAGCTCCGTTGCACAAGGGGGGGAGTAAAGCCTTGGCAAAAAATTATAGGCCAGTTGCACTAACATCACACATAATAAAAGTGTTTGAAAGAGTGATTAGGAATCAAATTTCTAGTTTTATGGAAAACAATGAATTGCACAATCCAGGACAACATGGATTTAGAGCGGGAAGATCCTGTCTGTCACAGTTACTCAACCACTATGACAAAATCACAGAAGCCCTAGAAGAAAAGCAAAATGCAGATGTTGTATACACAGACTTTGCAAAGGCGTTCGACAAATGTGACCATGGGGTGATAGCTCACAAAATGAGGTCAATGGGAATAACTGGAAAAGTAGGACGCTGGATACTCAATTTCCTGTCGAACAGAACACAAAGAGTAACAGTCAATCAGATAAAATCGAGTCCAAGCGATGTTAAAAGCTCTGTACCTCAAGGTACAGTCCTTGCACCGCTACTGTTCCTTATTCTCATATCTGATATAGACAAAAATACACGCCACAGCTTCGTGTCGTCCTTTGCAGATGACACAAAAATCAGCATGAAAATTACCTCTGCTGAAGACATTGAAAAACTACAAGCAGATGTCAACAAAGTTTTTGATTGGGCAGCAGAAAATAACATGATGTTTAACAGTGATAAATTTCAGGTACTCAGGTACGGCAAAAATGAGGATCTGAAACATAATACAGGGTACAAAACACAATCGAATCTTCCCATAGTAGGAAAACAGCATGTCAAGGATTTGGGAATAATGATGTCCGACGATCTAACGTTTAGGGAGCATAACCAAGCAAATATCGCGTCAGCCAGAAAAATGATCGGATGGATTACGAGAACTTTCAAATCCAGGGATCCCATCACAATGGTTGTACTCTTCAAGTCACTTGTGCTGTCCCGTCTCGAGTACTGCTCAGTACTCACTTCCCCCTTCAGAGCAGGAGAGATTGCTGAAATAGAGGGAATACAGAGAACATATACGGCACGCATAGACGAGATAAAACACCTAAATTATTGGGATCGTCTCAAAGCTCTCCAAATGTACTCTCTAGAAAGGAGACGAGAGAGATACCAAATAATATACACCTGGAAAATACTGGAGGGTCAGGTCCCAAATCTACACAGTAAAATAACAACGTACTGGAGTGAACGATATGGAAGAAAATGCAAGATTGAACCTGTGAAGAGCAGAGGTGTCATAGGCACAATCAGAGAGCACTGTATAAACATCAGGGGTCCGCGGTTGTTCAACGTCCTCCCAGCGAGCATAAGAAATATTGCCGGAACAACCGTGGACATCTTCAAGAGAAAACTGGACGGTTTTCTAAGAGAAGTTCCGGATCAGCCGGGCTGTGGTGGGTACGTGGCCCTGCGGGCCGCTCCAAGCAACAGCCTGGTGGACCAAACTCTCACAAGTCGAGCCTGGCCTCGGGCCGGGCTTGGGGAGTAGAAGAACTCCCAGAACCCCATCAACCAGGTATCAACCAGGTAATGGAAGACGGGTCCTAAATTTGCACAGTAGAATAACAACATACTGGAGCGAAAAATACGAAAGGAAATTCAGAATAGAACCAGTGAAAAGTAGAGGTGTCATCTTCTTGAGATGATTGTGCCATCTTAAGGTTATCTTGAGATGATTTCGGGGCTTTAGTGTCCCCGCGGCCCGGTCCTCGACCAGGCCTACACCCCCAGGAAGCAGCCCGTGACAGCTGACTAATACCCAAGTACCTATTTTACTGCTAGGTAACAGGGGCATAGGGTGAATGAAACTCTGCCCATTGTTTCTCGCCGGCGCCTGGGATCGAACCCAGGACCACAGGATCACGAGTCCAGCGTGCTGTCCGCTCGGCCGACCAGCTCCCATAGGCCATAGGCACAATCAGAGCACACTGTCAGCACGGGTGTTCACTACTCCTAGTAAGCTTTAGAAATATTTCCCGAACAAAGGTGGACTTTTTCAGAAAGCAATTGGATGGGTTCCTGCAAGAAGTGCTGGACCAACGGATGTGTAGGCCTGCCGGCCGCTCCAAGCAATAGCCTATTGGACCAAGTTAATTGTAGAAGAACTCGCGAAATCCTCTCCAGGTAAACTCCAGCGGGGACTCTGCCACAAACTTCCCGTTGCAGGGAGTAGAGAGCAAAGCTTCCTGGAATGGGAAATGGGGCAATATTCCCTAAAGTTAAGAGTTGCCTGCGGTCACGACGACCACAGTTTCCCGGGCCCGGGTAATTGGTGATCCAGGCTCCAGCTTGGTGCCCTACAGGCCACCACCATCCTCCTCCTCCTCCACACTGAGGGCTCCCAACCCGCCCGCTTTCACCCTGGCAACGTGTTTTTAATTTTTTTTAACTTTTGCCCCGAGGAGCGAGTCTATTGGGCAGCGCCACCTACGGTATCATGTTATATTGTGTACGAGGGCTCTGGCTCCAGAGTATCTGGCTCTGGCACTTCTCTCCCGACAATATTTCTTTATTTGAGATATATACAAGAGTTGTTACATTCTTGTACAGCCACTAGTACGCGTAGCGTTTCGGGCAGGTCCCTGGAATACGATCCCCGCCGCGAAGAATCGTTGTTACAACCAAGTACACATTTTACTGTTGCGTTAAACAGAGGCTACAGTTAAGGAATTGCGCCCAGTAAATCCTCCCCGGCCAGGATACGAACCCATGACATAGCGCTCGCGGAACGCCAGGCGAGTGTCTTACCACTACACCACGGAGACTGTTATATTGGGAGGATATTGAATAGCAGTCTTTCCCCTGTCCAGGACTGGAGCCGTCTTTGCAGCCAATGTGTTGTTAGTCGTGCTCAACGCTGGACGTTAGATTATAGGCTTCTTTGTGAAGATAAATGTTATTTTATTCAGAGTTGCATTATAAATACATCAAAAGGAAAATCTAAGAATGTGAGTAAGTGCACAAGCTTCGTTAAGGTAAGTTGAGGTGTTTACCCAGAGCGAGAGAAGTGTTATCTTGAGATAATTTCGGGGTTTTTAGTGTCCCCGCGGCCCGGTCCTCGGCCAGGCCTCCACCCCCAGGAAGCAGCCCGTGACAGCTGACTAACACCCAGGTACCTATTTTACTGCTAGGTAACAGGGGCATAGGGTGAAAGAAACTCTGCCCATTGTTTCTCGCCGGCGCCTGGGATCGAACCCAGGACCACAGGATCACAAGTCCAGCATGCTGTCCGCTCGGCCGACCGGCTCCCCTAGACCCAGTATAAACTGTAATGTTTGTATAACATTGCCTGAGAAACTACAGCACAAAAGGTAATGTATTATAGAACTACAAGTTCATGCAATCCTAGGATATATATATTTGTTTGGGCACCGTTCCTTTCCCTCCGTCCCATCCCAAATCCTTATCCTGACCCCCTTCCAAGTCGCAATGGCTTGACGCTTCCCCCTGATATTTCCCTCTTGTTTACTGATTGTATTGACTGTTGTTGTTGTTGTTGCAGAAGTTGAAGGGCGGGACGACAGCCGTGGTGGCACTGGTGCGGGAGAAGCGGCTGGTGGTGGCGTGGCTCGGCGACTCCCAAGCTCTCCTGGTCCGTCGCCGTCATCCCGTCAGAATGGTGGAGCCCCACAAGCCAGAGCTGCCCGTACGTATACCTGTCGCATACACACGCCTGTATACACCATACACACTCCTGTATACACCATGCACACTCCTGTATACACCATGCACACTCCTGTATACACCATGCACACTCCTGTATACACCATGCACACTCACCCACTTCCCCTCGTTCATATACAAACACACGCCCCCCTTCATAAACCACACTCACATACGCCACCCTAAAAATAAGATAAAATAGATAAAATAGTATATAACAACTATGGGAGATATACTTTTGAGCGTTGTAAAAGCATTACTGTCTTAAGTGAGGTGGTTGTGAGTGCTGGACACTCTTCAAATTCAGGTCCATGATGCCTTGTGCCTCACTGGTTACTCTGGGAAATGTGTCCGACTCCAGTGACTGTATCGGTCACTGTATCAGTCATAAGACACTGGGTATTGTGGAACTCTCTCCTGCAGATTTGTCCACAAATCTTTACTGTATTTCCAAGAGCAGCGCTACTTCTCAAGTCATGATTTAAGTTGATATATGGAGTAAATTTTCCAGGTAACAATGTAAGTTGCATTGTTTAAAATTTATGCTTGGACATGTGAATGAGTTTGGATGGATATATATAGTTGCTGCCACGTGTAGGATAATAGCTCTTCTGTTTCCTTTATTCTGACATTCTGATCCTTGTCTTGAATCCATCGGTAGCTCCTTGGAAACACTGCACCACTTGTGAATCATATTAGTTTTGTTTCTATACTTGCAATGATGTACAGGTGCATTCTTGAACCCTCTGTAGCAGTTTCTTAAATATAATCACAATAGCAGCCACATTCTTGCCTCTTGGGTGTGGTGGGTGTGGCTCTTGCTAGGTTGGTGTGATGCTTAGTAAGTGTGGGTGTGGTTTTTGTTGATGGTAATGCTTCTGAGTACGGCTTCAGTGTCGTGTACATGTGGTGGTGGCTACGCTGGTAACATGGGCAGAGAACATGATGCAGGGGTAATGGCCGCCTGCCACGCACGTTTTACCATTAATTAAGAGGAGTTTTGAGTGGATGAGACCACGCTAGGAGGATAGGTCGCCTTTTACAATGTTTATGCAATGGAGTTTACACTATATGAAACGTGTGAGAGCTTCCATGTGCTGCATAGCAAAGATATAGGCAAGAACTAACCAGGCTTTGGCTGTAGCAACCATCGGAACGGTGTGTTGCCAGTTAAGCCTGGAATGTTTAGGAGCGCGAGTACTGGAGATGCGACGGTCAACAGGGCAGGTGTGCCCAACCAGCCGTGACTTCCGGCAGGGACCACTCGACCCTGTAGCCCCGCGCACTGACCATCTCTCTCACCTCCTTCCACTTACTTCCTCGACCACACCCACCACTATACCCACCACCACTCTCACGACCACCACATCCCAATCTTCCAACAACTGGACACAAACCTTTATCTTGATGATTTCGGGGCTTTTTAGTGTCCCCGCGGCCCGGTCCTCGACCAGGCCTCCACCCCCAGGAAGCAGCCCGTGACAGCTGACTAACACCCTGGTACCTATTTTACTGCTAGGTAACAGGGGCATAGGGTGAAAGAAACTCTGCCCATTATTTCTTGCCGGCGCCTGGGGTCGAACCCAGGACCACAGGATCACAAGACCAGTGTGCTGTCCGCTCGGCCGACCGGCTCCCGGCTCCATTACGAAGTTATTCTGAATAAGTGAACAAGACAGTGTTGACAATAGTAATTGTTGCAGTTCTGACGATATTAAAAGATGAATTATAAAAGATGAGCCAGCCAACCACCATCCAACTACCAGCCAACCAGCCAACTCCCAGCCAACCACAACCACCACCGGATGCATCATTAACGTAGCTACTCTACTCGAATCTTTTCAGGAAGGAAATTCTGTTGTTCAGTGAATTGGCCGGCGGTTAATCCGTATACATACATAGAAGAAGGCAATTTGTATTCATTGTGGCCTCTTTATTATTCATTGGAACACGGCAAACAGAATTGGCGAGTCTCTGAAGAAATTTCGGTAGAAAACGTAGATTTAATTCCGTTCTCTGTAGTTGGTGGTGCAGTTCTGGGGGTAACTTTAGTATTCTTGATTGTGCATGGCTGTTGGTAGGAGGGAGTGTGTGCCGGCGTCGTCGTTGCTTTGATAGCGAGAGATGGTGGCGTTGGTGGCGAGCGGTAATGGTGTCATGTTGACAGGTTATACGAGGTTGCAATAGAGTGAATGTTGCCTCATTACGCAGTTTGTTATTGATTCAGGTTGTTGTTGCTGCACTAGTTGCCAAGGAGATAAATGAGTGTTGCATCACACTTGCTCAGTGTGGAGCGTGACGGGGGTGCAGCAGTGCACGAGTGACGCCCTCTTAACCACCTTGGACTAGGCTGGTGAAACTGTTGTGGAGTCCGGCTTGACGAGTCCGGCTTGACGAGTCCGGCTTGACGAGTCCGGCTTGACGAGTCCGGCCGACTGAGTCCGGCCTGACGAGTCCGGCTTGACGAGTCCGGCTTGACGAGTCCGGCTTGACGAGTCCGGCCGACTGAGTCCGGCCTGACGAGTCCGGCTTCACGCGGTCATCTAGTACTGACCTCGCCGCCAACCACTCGTGGAAGGAGCAAGCACCGGAAAAACTGTCTTAAGCTTCAGCAACTGTTCCCGTTTTGTTAATGACAGCAACAACAACCCGGTTTATGATGAAGTTCTTGTGAGGTTTCTCTTGCACTGCAAGTAATTTTGTCAGCGTCATTGTTGCAACTCGGCAAATGTAGATATTTTGCCCTTCATATATATATAATGGGTATCCACTTTATCCCCTGAAGGGCCAGGCAACAGTATGTTCTCTGTACTTGGCACTCCGTAAAGAATGCAACTGTTGCTTGTCGAACCAGAAACGTACGAACCCAAACAACCCACTGAACCTTTTGAGGCCGATAAGTAAATACGGATAGTATTGCGATGCTTCAATTTTTTTACTAATACGTCGCATTATTTTTTTTACAAATTGGTTGATTCCGTCAACAAATGCGACGAAGTAAGCGAGAGGACGAGTTAAACAATCCCACGCCAGGCTTTGGGAATAAATTGCTTTAGAAAACGAGTAAACATTAAAGCTTTATAGGACCATACTTTCACGCCCCATTGATTTATTCTTTTCATTAAATTGTCAAACTCATTCAATGTGTATAATTATGCTTCATTTTTTGTCTCTGGGTCGGAAGACCATGGAGTAAACCAGCACGCGGTGCAGGACCACCAGACTGGTAGTGACCTCTACCCTGGTCCTGGTAGACTGGTCCTGGTAGACTGGTCCTTGTAGACTGGTCCTGGTGGTGGAACCAGGACGAGTGATACATGTGTCACAGATGATTACTGAGCTGTGTAACACCCACCCGCCTCAAAGCTGAATTACAAGACATACACATTAGGGATATCTGTGCTCTATGCACAGTAATGCTAAATGGGTGGGTAGTGAAGGGGGCTGTCTGAAGTGTTAAAAAAACAAATATACAAAAAAACAATGCAATACAAAAATCTATCCACGGAAAGTGCACAACCTTTTGAGACAAATACAAAAACTGGGTCCAAGGTCAAGTGAAAGGAATACAGACGGTTCTTGAAGGACTGGGGATCAAAGGGGCTGATGTAAACATGTGACGGTCCACTCCGCACGACGGCTGTCTCACACAAGTGACAGTGATGGACAGCGTCCAGCTCTTTGGTGTGTGAAAGGTAGTAAATAGAGGCTCAAGTGCGGGTACCATGAGATCACACGGGCACGCCATAGGCCAGTGCTTCAGAGCACGAACCCAGAGAGAGAGAGCGCGAGAGAGAGCGCGAGAGAGAGCGCGAGAGACGAGAGAAAGCGCGAGAGCGCGCGATACAGGTGGAGGTATATTGATTGTTGATGTTTGTTCACAGGTGGAGCGCGAACGAGTGGAGGAGATGGGAGGCTGTGTCATTAACATCCAAGGAACGTGGCGCGTCCTGGGTCAGCTGGCTGTCTCCAGGGCTATAGGTCAGTACTCTCTCCTCCACACACTACCTGGGTCAGTACTCTCTCCTCTGTTACCTATCGTTCGTTACGGCTCATGACCCTACAGCAGCCAAGCTTTAATTACGTCTAGGGATACCACTGCTGCTCTCTAAAGCGGGTCACCAGTATAACCCCATGAATGATAACAGGCTAAGACTTAAAAGTATTTCTCCCTTAGGACTGAAGAATTATACATATAACTTATAATATATATATTCAAAACAGTATAATATAAAAACACAGATGGTAAAGTTAACTTATACAACAAACCAAAAATATTGTCATCTCACTTAATATAACATAATAAAATATGGCACAACTTGAATGTTATAGACTTATCTCCCACATGTTATTCCTTCGAGTCCCGTTCAGCTACTGAACTCTCGCTCTGTCGCTTACCCCTAATTCTCTCCCGTCTGCCTCATCCCAGGATGAGGGATGGAAACTAAGGACTTTTTAATATTTAAAACTAATTGAACAACCACTTGTTCTCAAAACACATAAGACTGCAAATTACATATAAAAGTTACTTACAAAATATATAAGTACAATGCCACCGGCTTAATTGCAGAACATAAACAATTACCTAAACTAAATAAAAGTGACATCTGGAACTCCCAACTGAACAGGTCCAGCTTCCCGAATTTAATCAGGTATTAGACGTGTGCAAAGCAACCGCGCTCCTGTCTCCACTGACGCTGCCACACCACACGATAATTTACAAAAACACAATGTGTGTACATATACAGGCAATGACATAATGGAACAAAAAAAGTTATTTTAAAGTTATATACGTATTCTGCTCTCTCTCTCTCTCTCTCTCTCTCTCTCTCTCTCTCTCTCTCTCTCTCTCTCTCTCTCTCTCTCTCTCTCTCTCTCTCTCTCTCTCTCTCTCTCTGGCTCTCTCTCCTCTCTCTCTCTCTCTCTCTCTCTCTCTCTCTCTCTCTCTGGCTCTCTCTCCTCTCTCTCTCTCTCTCTCTCTCTCTCTCTCTCTCTCTCTCTCTCTCTCTCTCTCTCTCTCTCTCTCTCTCTCTCTCTTTGTACCCATCACCCCCTTCCCTTTATCCTCCCCTCCCCTCCCCACGCCAACTTCCAATGTCTGGGGTTTACGCTCACCAGACTTGGTCTAAAGTTATCGACCTGCCCGTCAACTCCAGCCTCCGTTCTCAACTTGTTTGCTGCGCGCTCTTCCGCGTTCTACGTCGTCTCTCAAGGCCAGTTGTCCGATGTGTCTAACGCCAGCTGTATTGTGCGTTTATCACCTTAGTTTAGCTCATTTAATATGCACCCCGTACCCATCCTGTGAGTGGTATTAATGCCCATATCCATCCTGTGAGTGGTATTGTTGCCCATATCCATCCTGTGAGTGGTATTAGTGCCCATACCCATCCTGTGAGTGGTATTAATGCCCATATCCATCCTGTGAGTGGTATTAGCTCCCCATACCCATCCTGTGAGTGGTATTAATGCCCATATCCATCCTGTGAGTGGTAGTGGCTCCCCATACCCATCCTGTGAGTGGTAGCGGGTCCCCATACCCATCCTGTGAGTGGTATTAATGCCCATATCCATCCTGTGAGTGGTAGTGGCTCCCCCATACCCATCCTATGAGTGGTAGCGGGTCCCCATACCCATCCTGTGAGTGGTATTAATGCCCATATCCATCCTGTGAGTGGTATTAATGCCCATACCCATCCTGTGAGTGGTATTAATGCCCATATCCATCCTGTGAGTGGTAGTGGCTCCCCATACCCATCCTGTGAGTGGTATTAGTACCTATACCCATCCTGTGAGTGGTAGTGGGTCCCCATATCCATCCTGTGAGAGGGTATTTGTCAGAATAATGTTTGCTTTAGTCTCCCCCCGAATGGTGCGCGAGTTCCATTTTTTTTAGATTCATTTTCTTATAAGTATACTGGGGTGACTTATCTATTGGACAACGCCACTAGTAACTCAGATCGTATGGGAAGAAAAGGTTCTGTATTAATATGAAAGTGAGGAAGTATATACAAACTGTGAGGGCCTTGGGCGACTTGTTTTGTCCCCATAAGGCAACTGTTGAGTTGCGTCAGTGGATCGTGGATTCACCAAACTATTGTGTCTTTGGCAGTACAGTCGGATTCGTTATAGTCTTGCGTTATGAAGTTTCGAAGCCCATGAACTGTTTAATGAATACATATTAAGCCTCCATGATTGGGGAAAGATGTACAGGTTTCGTATGGGGACACGTAAATGCCTGATGAATCCTGGTCGTATGAATTACGGTTCTTGGTCGAGATTAGTTGTGTGAAATACATTTATCGACCTCAGTGTCATGACTCACCCCATCTTAATCTTTAACTTAGAAGTTCGTCATATATGTGTTAAGTGTTCAGTTTTAGAAGTAAGTGATTGACATCAGACATGTCACACTCAACCCCAGCACTGTGAGGCAATACTTAACCTCAAGTATTTACTGAAGGAAGCCACAAATAGCTTACCGGGGCCTTCGGCAAATTTAATATGATGAGAATACCTCAGGATTTCCAGGGCAACCAAGATCTTCATCCAATTTTAACCTGAAAAAAGAGCGACGGCCCTACTTCTTGTAGGTTGGCGTCGAGTCCCGATGGTCAAAGTGGTTGGGCACCGTTCCTTCCCTTCATCCTATCCTAAATCCTAATCCTTGTCTCACTTTCCATGTGCAATATAGTCATGATGGCTTAGTGTTGTCTCCTTATAATTATCTTGCCCTCAAGAAGTCCACAGAGACCTCCCACAATTTTCATGTTATCTGTAATTGTTTTCCCCTGCCACTAGTGCTAGAACTAATGCTAGAACTTGTGCTAGTAGTACTGGTGCTAGAAGTTGTGCTAATAGCACTAGCACTAGTGCTGATAGCACTGTAAATACAGGTATCTGATGCATTATCTAGTGGCGTCGATCTGTGCTTATGGCAGGTGTAATGAGTACTAATGAGAGGCATCTTGTGTTTACATCAGGTGACCGGGAGTACAAGCCCTACGTGTCGTCCGAGTGCGACATCAAGTCCCTGGAGATAGAGGGTGACGAAGATTTCCTGATCCTGGCTTGCGATGGCCTCTGGGACACCCTCAGCCCCGAGGCCGCCGTCAACGTCGTCTATGCATACCTCACCCACAATGACGGTAAGTCTATCTTCCTGGCAATATGTATTTTTGATTTAGCGAAGTCCATCTTAATAGTGGTTCTTGGTTGGGGACGTTTTCTTTGACATAAGACAGGCGTCAGTATTTTCACAAAGAAAACGGATGGTTGGTGCGAGGGTCTAATGTGTGACTGAAGCAATTGTTGATACAATGTTCGTTTCCCATTGCTGGAGACAACAAGCTTTTTAGGCTTAGCGATTCCCCGTATGACCTATCTTGAGATGATTTCGGGGCTTTAGTGTCCCCGCGGCCCGGTCCTCGACCAGGCCTTCACCCCCAGGAAGCAGCCCGTGACAGCTGACTAACACCCAGGTACCTATTTACTGCTAGGTAACAGGGGCATAGGGTGAAAGAAACTCTGCCCATTGTTTCTCGCCGGCGCCTGGGATCGAACTCAGGACCACAGGATCACAAGTCCAGCGTGCTGTCCGCTCGGCCGACCGGCTCCCTACCTAGTGATTGTAGGGAACCGGCTACCTAGACCAGCAACTGACCTTAACTTGTGTGCAACCCACAACAGCTGTCCCGGGTGCCTGCTGCTAGATGAACAGAGGCATCGGGTGTAAGGACTCGTGCTCTAACATCTCCGTCCTGCATGGGAATCGAACCCGTCAAGTTCCAGTTGTGAATCGACTGTGCTTGCCACTGTGCAACACACACCTTATCCAGTTTTTTAGTGACCATAGTGTTTATCTTTGTGAGTATGCCTTAAAGTTTGCCCTTAAACTTGATATCTCAATAGAAATACAATGGGAGTAAACTCGATCCTTAAACTTATTTTTTTTTGTTTTGTTGGTCCCTTCAGCTTGTGTTTGTCTTGTTTTTTTGTTTGTTTTAGACGGAATCGAAATCTGGGAAGAAAATAATGTGGTTTGTCAATCATATCCTCTTGTGAGGCACTGGGTGTGGGAGACAATAGCCGCCTCCCCTCGGCCTCTCGGCTTCCCCTCGGCCTCTCCAACACCGACGCCCCTCGCCCTCTGTGGCGCCAAAACAGATGTTAGGTGCGCGCGTGAATGACGGGGAGTGCGTGCACTCGCCTGTAAATGGTGCATCATTGGGGGTGCGTAACTCTGCCTCTGGCGTGACATTTACTGTGTTAAGAGGTCTTGGTATGGCTCGATGCACTCAACCTACAAATCTTGCGAGAAAGGTAGCGACATCTTACGACCGGAAGTGTTGCAGTTGAATCTGAGCTCCTGCCCAAAAAAATGGTCATACAGACCAATGCTGAATTAAATCTGAATAAGTGCAAATTAATGGGAACGGGTAGGAGGAGGCTACAGGAGGACAGAGGGAAACACCGCTCTCAGACAAGGGGGGGGGGGAATAATATGACCTTGGAAGCTACACCTCCAGTCTACTGCACAAGTGTACATGAACGGAAACACAGATGCATAGGCTAAGTTGACACTTGTGTTTGCCTGTTACAATACTATATAAAGGAATCATTGAGAGAACACTAAACACGGCTCCTAAACCCAATCCCAGATTAAATGAACAAATCCACAAGGGGCCGTGTCGAGAATTCGAACCTGCGTCCGGGAGCATCCCAGACACTGCCTTAATCGACTGAGCTACGACAGGGTAAAAGGGTTGAAACCGAAGTTCTACTGAACTTACTGGATCGAATCCTCGTCACGGCCCTTGTGGATTTGTTCATTTGATGCATCACGTTAGTGTGATCTCTGTGTGTGCCAATCCCAGATTATTCAGTGGTTCACGGAATTCATACTTTTAAAGGCTTCAGCTTGGGGCGGGTCAAAATTTTATGAGGCGGCAGGATGCAGAACTTTGAGTTGACATTAGACATTGTAGCGGGAGTGGCTGGATGGGTGACCTCATCCTTATAAACGCGTATCCCCAGTAAAGACATTAACAAGGCAACCGCTGAACGACCATCGGGTTAACCGTGAACCTTAATAGTCATAATGGCCTTATACTTTCTCCTCGTAATTTAATTTTTAGATCTCGCGCGCGCGCACGCACGCACGCACACGCACACACACACACACACACACACACACACACACACACACACACACACACACACACACACACACACACACACACACACACACACACTTGCTCTCTCTCTCTCTCTCTCTACCCTTCTCTCTCTCTACCCTTCTCTCTCTCTCCCCTTCTCTCTCTCTCCCCTTCTCTCTCTCTCTCCCCTTCTCTCTCTCTCTCCCCTTCTCTCTCTCTCTCCCCTTCTCTCTCTCTCTCCCCTTCTCTCTCTCTCTCCCCTTCTCTCTCTCTCTCCCCTTCTCTCTCTCTCTCTCCCCTTCTCTCTCTCTCTCCCCTTCTCTCTCTCTCCCCCCTCCCTCCCTCCCTCCCTCCCCAAGGTCCCCTGGGTGACTGTACCGCCGCCAGCCAGACATATCGACCCACCATACACTGTACCTGGCCGTCTCCTTACCTACTGGTGTTGTCGTCGTCACTTCTCGCCCCACCATACCTCCCACGCTCCTAAAACACGCAGTACTTGTTATCATGGATATCCTGTTGTGGGTATTCTGTCGTTGAAGCAGGACGCTGGATGCCAGTTGTGGTTGCTCGGCTGTTTGTTGGTCGAGCAGGTGTTCCTCTGGCTAAGAGAGCTGCCCCTTCCTCTCGGGGTCCCCGGTCTTTTGTATGAGGTTGAGGGACCCCCGCTGGACCTGTCCGAGGGGCTGTTCATGTGGGTTCCTGCGTCTCCCTCTTGTGTCCTGGCGTTGGAAAGGCGGCCATTGCGCCGTCGTCTCCTTGTTCCGGAGGGGGTGGGTTTAGGCAGTCTGCTGGGAGGAGGAGGGAGGGGGACTTAATTAACCTTGGGTATATCTTGTATTTGCACTGGGAGATAACTTTCTTAGCGTTATCATAGTCTACATTTCAGTTTTCCTCTGACGGCCTGCGTTTGGGTTATTTAAGTGCCACTTCCGCCCCATCCTCAAGGAACATAACATTACCATAAAGAGAGTAAGGGGAGGGGCGGTGATGGAGGCCCCGTGTTGCTGCTGCACCCGTCCACTAGGGTGTGGTAGTGGGTATACCAGGCTGCTGCCCCCGTCCACTATGGTGTGGTAGTGGGTATACCAGGCTGCTGCCCCCGTCCACTAGGGTGTAGTAGTGGGTATACCAGGCTGCTGCACCCGTCCACTAGGGTGTGGTAGTGGGTATACCAGGCTGCTGCCCCCGTCCACTATGGTGTGGTAGTGGGTATACCAGGCTGCTGCACCCGTCCACTAGGGTGTAGTAGTGGGTATACCAGGCTGCTGCACCCGTCCACTAGGGTGTGGTAGTGGGTATACCAGGCTGCTGCACCCGTCCACAAGGGTGTGGGTGTTGGTGAAGGTGATATTTAGATGCAAGAGCTGATGCTAGTATTTTAAGACTATTCAGTCTAAGCTCCGTAGTATTAGGACAAAATAAATATGGTGTAGAAGGCCTATAATGTTGGACCGCTAGACATTTATATGAATACATTGCCGACATTACGGGTAGTTGCTCTGGAGAAGAATTTTAGAAGCTAAAAGAATTGTACTATTTGGTAAAGATCTTGATAGTGAGATGAATAAGGAATATTTTCAAGCAATAAAGACTAATGTAACAGCAAGGGAGCTACTCATGGGGCGTGCCTCTCTGCTCACCTACATGTGCTTGCAGGGTCGAGCTCGGCTCCCAGCCCCGCCTTCCCGGCGCTCTTAGATTAATGCAATCATTCATTTCTCACACTTGTGTCATGTTTACGTTTAAAACTTTGAATTTAATTAGCTTCAATGACTTGTGTCTAACTTATTCACTTATTAACAACTCTTAAGACTGAAAAAGTTCTTTCTGACGTCTCTGACTCATTTGCGTCTCTAGTTTCCATCCATGACCCCTCGTTCTGTCGTACTTAGCTGTAAACAATGCTGCTTTGTCGATTCCCCTTAGGATCATATACGTCGTTATCATGTCGCCCTCTATCTCTCCAATCCTCCAGTGTGGGAAGGGCGAGTTATCTGTCTTTCCTCATAGCTCAGTTTTTTTCAGCTCAGGAAAGTCTCGTTGCATATCTTAGAATCTTTTTCTAGTTTCTCTTAGTCGTTTTTCAGGTAGGGGGTTCCATGCTGGGGATGCATATTCAAGAGTGGGTCTTTCCTTCATTGTATATAAGGCCAGGAAAGCCCTATTATCCAAGTTTCTGAAGGATACACGGACGTTGGCCAGTATGCCATTTGGTGGTGGTGTTATTATATATATATATATATACATATATATATATATATATGTGTATATATATATATATATATATATATATATATATATATATATATATATATATATATATATATGTATATATATATGTATATATATATATATATATATATATATATATATATATATATATATATATATATATGTGTGTGTGTGTGTGTTATATATGTTTATTCAGGAAGGGTACATACATACAAGTAATGTTACATTAATGGATCGATATATAGATAGAGCTAGTACATACAATGCCTAAAGCCACTATTACGCAATGCGTTTCGGGCAGCAATTTTTCTTCTGCTAATGTAGCTTTCTGGCATCAGAGATAAGGTTATGTCCACTCCCAGGTCTCTTTCCTTTTCTGGTTGAATAGTCTTGTCTTCCCTGCATCCTATACTGCTGTACTGGTCTGAACATTCCAGTTCCAATCCTCATAACTTAACATTTGGTTGGGTTAAATTATAGCAGTCATTTTTCAGACCACTTGTGGAATATGTCTAAATCCGTTTGCAATGTATCACAATCTATCCGTCTTGATTCTTATCATTAGTTTTGCATCATCTGCAAACATTGATACTAAGGAGTCATTTCCTGTGTTCAGAGCATTGACCTATTACAAACAGGATGGGCTCTAGAAGGAGACCTTGTGCTATACTCCATTCCTAACCTCTCCTCACTCGGGTACGTAGGTAGTGGTTATCTTGAGATGACTGATTTGATTTGATTTTGATTTAGTGATAGATCACTAAGTCATCTATCATCTTAGTGATAGATGACTTATTTTTATTAACATCTCTATTGATTAAAATAAAATGTTTGCCGAATTGGAGTAATTCAATGAGGTTTTATTACAGTGGGAATACTGTTTATATTCACTGCCACACAGGACAGTGGAGATCCATAGACAAGAGGTCTAAATTCTAGATTTAAACACGTATATATTTCACTAGGTTGCAATCTACTACACCAGATAGAATCCAGGTTTTAATTTCCAAATATATGTAAATACAAAGTTGTACTGTTGACCGCCTCCCAGGCCAGGGTGGAGGCCCTCAGTGGCGGCGTTGGCCACGGGTGTAAACAATAAAAGTGTGTAGTTATTACCAGTAATATAGTCACAATGTAAACATGTTGTAACTTAGGTTAGCAGCATGTTAACTCATCGTCTGCATTAGGTTAGCAGCATTGTACAGGACCAGGCAGGAGTTGTGTAGGTAATGATGTTACAGTTGTCGATGAAGTAGTGCCCGAGGGGTGACGCTTGTAGTGGATCAGTGTGTGCTGCTACATTGGTGAGGCAGTTACTGTGTGCACTGGTTTCTGCACCCACCACACACCCGCCACACACCCGCCACACACCCGCCACACACCCGCCACACACCCGCCACACACCCGCCACACACCCGCCACACACCCGCCACACACCCACTACACATCCACCTAAACCACACACCCACTATAACTTTTTTCTATAGTAATTTGTTTTGTTAGTTTTGCTGGTAAGGGCGAGTTTGTTTGTGAGCGTCATTGATGCCACGAGCGAACACAGGTCATAACACCTGGTACAACACCTGCAGTAAGAACACCTGCATTAAGAACACACGCTCTCACTCCCACCAAGACGTAGTCTAGATTTGCTTAACTGTCTCAACTCTCAAGCTTTCGTTATCTTGCGAGTGCAAATTGGGGAAAATTTAGTAAGAAGAGTATTTATATATATAACCAATCGGGAATTTCCAGCTCAAACTACGTGGGATTTAATATACATCACATGTTGGGAGCTTTGGGTGAGCAGAGTCCAATTACGGCCCCCAGGGGGGAGTCGGTCTCTTATGAGGCAGCTGCTACACCTCCGCTGCTCAGTTGTCACTTCCATCAGGACTCTCCATGGGCGGTACTTGCATCCCAGACGTTTTCTGGCTATTAGTCTCTCCCTAGTCCACCACCTGTCCGTTAGTTATTATGGGGCTACACCCGCATTGTACCAGCCACGGGGGAGACATCTCCCGTCACGCAGGGTGCAGTCGCACCTCCACAGATTTCCAGTATCAGCTAATGATATTGGTAATGGCTCCAAAGGACCACCACTTACGGGCTATTCATGCCCGTGGCTCCTTTTGGGTGGCTTAATCATCATCAATCATCAATCTATACCAGTCTACAGCTTCACTGACGTCTTGTTCTCCCTTGTTTCGTCAGTTACCTTGCCAGGGTGGTGGGGTACTGTGACACTGTACTAAGCTAATTGTGCGTGCGGGGGTTGAAGCTCTGGCTCTTTGGTCCCGCCTCTGAACGGCGTAGAGTTCTGTGTAGTTCCTCTCAACTGTGTAGAGGTCATGAAGATGGTCTCCTTTAGCACCCTCGCCAGCTATTAGTTCCATACTCCAGCGTGAGAGGGAAGCAACAGTAACTTGATCACTCTTGGTGGGTTAGCAAATACTTTTCCAAATATATAAGAGTGCAGCTCTGGAGTTGAAGATCGCTGCTTAACCTGTTTTTTCTCAAGGTATCCTAATGCCATAAGAATGTTAGTGAGCAGGCGATGAGTCACAATAACGTGGCTGAAGTATGTTGACCAGACCACACACTAGAAGTTGAAGGGACGACGACGTTTCAGTCCGTTCTGGACCATTCTCAAGTCGATTGAGCGACTTTGAGAATGGGCGACATTCTAACATTCGACTAGATTGAGTCGAATGTTAGTGAGCTCAATTCCTCCCCTTGAGGCATGACCGGTGTTCTTGTTTTCATGTCCGTTTTGAGACGGCATTCTTAATTATTGTCCGGTGCGCCAGTCCTGACGTTAGGAGGACTAGCAGAGTCATCATTTTGGATTGGATTTTAATGGTTTCCGGCGTCTTCGTTAATTTCCCCGAGATACTCGACGTGCGTGTTGTGGTAACGTATTGGAGTTTTTCGTTGTCATCTCGTTTATTGCAGTGTTACATGGGTCCTCCTCCTCCCAGGGCGCTGACGTTGGTGCGGTACTCTGATATTGTGTTAAGATTTATTTAATAATTACAATTATTACTTAACCTATTATAGGTTAAGTAATAATTGTAATTACGAAGCAATAAGATGCTTATCTTAACATACTAAGAAGGTTAGGTAAGGTCGGTGTTTTCTATGAAGCTTTTCAAGGTAAACTAGTATGTTTAGTATGTCACATATGAACGTATTTAATAAGTCAATATTGACTGTAAGAAAGTGCGAGAACGGGTTGGATATTGAGGGTCCAATGTCATCATACTGAAGGTCTCTGCATATGGCAATCTTAATTGCAAGCTTAGTGTTCTATAGTTAGTTTTTTAGTTACCCCATTAATTGTCTTCTCATCATATGCATTGTTTGGTGTGTTTTAAGTCTCATCGTTCTCATTGTCAACTGTAAAGTTTTTTACGGTTCTACACCTGTTCATTCCAGCCTCAGCTTTGATGATTTTTTTAAATAACTTGCGAATAAATATTATAAATTTAAAATCAAAGTTCCTTAATTCTGTTTTTAATTCCTGGAAGATCTAACTCTTGTCGTATATTGGATCTTTTGGCAGTTGTCGGAAATAATTGACTTGATTTTGAATCTTTTTAATCCTTTTCATATCCCTTTGACATGTTCATTAGACTGGTGGGGCAGTCTTTGTCGGAGGTGAACATACGCTCTACTCAGCCTTTGAGATAAAGCTTTTAAGGTACAGCAAATACAGCCCCCCTGACGCTTTTGTATGTCCCTGTAACCTGAGCCACCTCCCTTCCCAGTCTAATTAAAGCAAGCGAACAAACCCAAGGTTCCGATAGTGGTAAACCCATTCGATAATTTGGGTTTAACACTATCATTTGGGTTTACCATTTGGGTTTAATGGGGTTAGTCCATTAATTTGTAACGCGTCGTTTTCTCTGGCCGCCGCTTTCCATAGTAGTGATTGTGTGTAGTGATTGTGTGATTCATAATTGTGGGTAACGACTGTACCAGGGATTGTCCCCTCGCTCGTGTTCTCTGCTCGCTCACTCTTATGAATACAGTTGTTATTTATCATTATAATTTTAATCATTATCATCTTGATCATCATCAGTGTGTGTGGTGTGGGGGAGGCAGAGGGTGTCGTGGACCTCTGGTGTTGACATGGGGATGGTGTGGGAATGGGTTTAGGTGTATGGGTGTATATGATACAAGGATGAAGACGGTCCATCTGAATAGGAATGAACTTTACATGCCCGCGTGGCGCTCGAAAATCGAACAAAGTATACTGTTGTTAATGAAAGTGACAGGAAGTTTACCTGGAGTATACTAGGCGTGAGTTCAGAGTTGTCGTCATCCCCAAGCCAAGCCTGGAGTTAGGCTTGTGATAACTACATTTAAATGGCTGTTAGGCTGGGAAGCCCACAGGCCCACGTTGCTATTGCCCATCACAGAGATTAGTGAGAATATAGGTGACTATCTCACGTCCTGGTAGTCACTGATAGGTGTGCCTCCAGCTGCCACAACGGGCGTGAGTAAGGGTGGGCGGAGGGTGGGTGGGCCGTGACGACGCCCATGTCTGGCGGGATCTCCTTATTGGAGAGAGGAGGGTAAAGCCTGCGACTCGAAGGCGCCGCCTCGTCCACACGGGGGCCTCCGCTACACTACCCGCCCCCTGCGACGCTCACAGCAAGGCTGGAGAGGACGTGTAGAGAAATGAAAGTTGGGGAAGTGAAAACAGGAGGGTAGATAGAGGTAGATGGAAAGAGAGAAGGCTACAGTTGTCACCTCTGAGATAGTGGTGCTCAGTATCTCACTACACTGTATGTTGTATATGTACGGGTTAACGGTGTATAAATGTATGAGAACGTCTTTGGCATACAACTAGAGCCGTCTAGTAAATACAGACATTATCACTTAGCGTTACTACCCACTCTATACCCACTACCAGTTGCCATTATAGTTATACCCACGGTTATTCAGAGTCCAGGGTTGTTATGAAGGCCAGACTGTGGTAAACTAGGTGTTGTTAAGAGTGTAATACTGTCCAAGGAGGTTGTCAAGGCATGACAGCCTCCAGCCAAGGTGACGATGGCTGGATGGCTCGACTCAACGGTTCATGTAAATTACTTCAATATTGATCTAGACTTAAATTTAAATGAATATTAATGTTGTTATTATATATTTTTATGTAATATCGCATTCAGAATGTAATCATGGCGATAGTCCCAGCACGAGTACTACCCGATGTTTTGTAGTTTTGTTTAAATGTTTAGATACAAAGCAGTAAGATGCTACGCTACGCTGTAGAAGCTTCATCTAACATCCCCATCTCACGATGCTCCTAAACTTAGCTGTTGGGTATGAAGTCTTGTCTGGCACATTTTGGGAGAAATTATTCAAGGGAATCAGCCTTTTAGACTTTCAAGATTTATTGACTGGTAAAGTAGTTTTTGTTAAATTTGAAGTAACTTGTTTCCTTGTTTGATTGAATTATTGTTTTTTTATTTCTAGGTAAGTGAGAGGTGTGTGTGGACATGTGTGGCGTTTGGTAAGTAGTCAACATTGGACAGCCGGTGGGACAGGCTGGTGTACAGGTCCAAGCTCACGGTCAACAGTGTGTCCAGGCATAATTTATCTCCTAATTTACTGGATATATGTCTGGCACGTACAGCTACGAGTGCCACACAGACACCACTTGCTTCAACTCCTAGTGCACCGTGAACTCTCCAGTTCACACCTCCAGACCACACGCACGCACCCGGTACTTGCGGCTCTGTGTCTGCAAATATTGCTACTCTGGGGCCAGATTCACGAAAGCACTTACGCAAACACTTACGAACGTGTACATATTTCCTCAACTTTTGACGGCTTTGGTTACATTTATTAAACAGTTTACAAGCATGAAAACTTGCCAATCAACTGTTGTTATTGTTATAAACAGCCTCCTGGTGCTTCGGAGCTCATTAACTGTTTAATAATTGTAAACAAAGCCGCCAAAGATTGAGAAAAGATGTACAGGTTCGTAAGTGTTTGCGTAAGTGCTTTCATGAATCTGGCCCCTGATTACTCCCAAGCGACAAGAGGACAGATTTATCTTATCCCGTTCAGTCATTAACGATGTTGAAATTATTAAATTTTCTACCAGTGACATTAACAAAAGATAAAATTCACACGTTTATAAAAGTAGTTCATCGTCTTGGCCAGTGGTCATTTGAGAGACTACATCTTTAAACAAATAAGTAATGTAACAAGAGTACTTTTCTTGATCCTGTGGTCCCGGGTTCGATCCCAGGCGCCAGCGAGAAACAATGGGCAGAGTTTCTTTCACCCTATGCCCCTGTTACCTAGAAGTAAATAGGTACCTGGGTGTTAGTCAGCTGTCACGGGCTGCTTCCTGGGGGTGGAGGCCTGGTCAAGGACCGGGCCGCGGGGACACTAAAAACAAAGCCCCGAAATCAACTCAAGATAACCTCAAGATAAGATAGTACGAGATAAATAAGTCTCAGCAAGTACTAAGCACAAGCGAGGAGCTGAAGACTAGATATTACACTTAGTCTACAAGAGGAAACAGGGGGCTCAACACGACCCTCCGGATGTTAGACCAACACAACTGCAGGCTCGTCTGTCCCTACGACACTCATATAAAATGCTACATGCACACTACCTTGATCTTACCATGAGATAATTTCATGGCCTTAGCGTCCTCGCGGCCCGGTCCTTGACCAGGCCTCCTTGTTGCTGAGGATAATTGCGATGATGATTAGTTTGAGTGGTGGCACTGTGACTTTCATTATGACACAGGACTTACAAAATAAGAAAATATAAATATTTAAAGTACAAGAAAAACTAAACTAGGTATAAACGTGTTGATTTTTGCTGGTGGTGGACGTCAGAGGGACCAGAGGGACCTCTCGCCCAAGTTAGGAGGAGACCTTCAGGAGTCTAAGTCAGGTATAGTCAGAGGAGGATGAAGGAAGGTGTAGAGGTGTTGCTGTCACGCCTGGACACACACACTAGGCATGGCAGTTGTTTTAGATTCAGCTACTGGGAACAAAGAGTTTTAAGTAGCACGGGCTATAGTGAGCCCGTAGTGACTTACTTACCTGGTACAGGAGCGGGGCAAGTAGCACGGGCTATGGTGAGCCCGTAGTGGACTTACCTGGCACAGGAGCGGTGCTGTAACTGCAGGCGGGGATGAGTCGTGGGGACGGTGGTGTGGCATCCCACTGTGGCGGGGCGTGGCGGGGGAAGGGGGGGGGGGGACTGTGATAAACCACAGGCTAGATAATGAGTGTGATTGCATTACCCAGCACCAGGGGGGAGCGGGGTTATGGGGTGCAGGAGTCTTGGTTAGTCCCTGGTCCATCCCACACCATAATGCCGCCTCCTCCTCCATGGTGAAAGTCCATTATGTGACTCGTAACATTTTGTACTGTAAGCAGCAGCCTGTGGGACCAAGTTATCACACGACAAGCCTGTACATAGGCCGGACTTGGGGAGTAGAACAACTCTTTGAACCCATTCCAGTTACACCACCTGCAGGATGGGTATGGGGCGCATAACAAATGATTTAAATCAAATCATGGTAATGTGTTAAGAGACCGTGAGGGCGTAGACCGTATGACTGGGGACCTGTGTTGTATATACGCAACGGGACACTGCTGGAACATTGTGGTGTAAGTGAGGTTGATGATTGGTAGTATGACATAAGCACTATAACACCAGGGTTATTGGTGGTGGTGCGTGTATCAGTGGTGGTGGTGGTGGTGGTAGTGGTGGTGGTGCGAGTATCAGTGGTGGTGGTGCGTGTATCAGTGGTGGTGGTGCGTGTATCAGTGGTGGTAGTGGTGGTGGTGCGTGTATCAGTGGTGGTAGTGGTGGTGGTGCGTGTATCAGTGGTGGTAGTGGTGGTGGTGCGTGTATCAGTGGTGGTAGTGGTGGTGGTGCGTGTATCAGTGGTGGTAGTGGTGGTGGTGCGTGTATCAGTGGTGGTAGTGGTGGTGGTGCGTGTATCAGTGGTGGTAGTGGTGGTGGTGCGTGTATCAGTGGTGGTAGTGGTGGTGGTGCGTGTATCAGTGGTGGTAGTGGTGGTGGTGCGTGTATCAGTGGGGTGATTTTGTCATTGGTGGTGATGGGTATATCATTGGTGAGGGTAGGTGTGGGAAGGCAAAGGTTGCACAGTCACTATTCTTTGTGTGTGGCGGTGAGGCAGGTGTGGCGGTGTGTGGGACCAGAGATGATGTTGGGAACCAGACTGAGATAGTGTTGTGGTGCGTGCGTGCGTGCGTGTGTGTGTGTGTGTGTGTGGTGGGGGGGGGGAGAGGAGGGCTTGACTTGATCGACTGGAAAATGGTCCAGGACGGACCGAAACGTCGTCGTTTCGTGCTTCCAGTTGCCTGGGAGCCGAGTAGGTAATACACAAGGAAGCCTCGAGGTTGGTGTTCCAATTGTCCAGGTATCCTTAGGTCTGGGGAACCCGGGACGCCCAGTAGGTATCAGCAGGGCGTCCTGACCAAGTGTGGTGTGTGTGTGTGTGTGTGTGTGTGTGTGTGTGTGTGTGTGTGTGTGTGTGTGTGTGTGTGTGTGTGTGTGTGTGTGTGTGTGTGTTGTTTTACCTGCAAGGGCCTCCTTTCCTTGTTGTTCTTGTGCTACGATGCAGTAAATAGGGTACCTGGGAGTTACCTGTGGTGATGGGTGGTGGAAAACATCAATCCTTCGCACATTGTACACCTGTGCCAGAGTTGACAGAGTAGTTGAGCGCCCAGTTACAGAATATGTACCTCTTGCCACGATCATGGCAAGTTAGTCGGTATTTACTAAACAGTTGACGAGCACCGAAGCGCTCAGAGGTCGTCCTCGACCCAAGGTTGTTATTGTTATGGACGTTGGAGCTCGTGCACTGTTTAGTAAATACCGAGTATGCTGCCATGATGGTCGTACGAGGTACACATTATGTAATTGGAGTAGCAAGTGCTCTGTCAGCCCCGGGAGCTGACACCACACCACCTCCCGGGTAACTCTTGACCGTAACGTAGCGTAACAGTGGAGGAAACTTCACATATGAACACAAAATAACAATTTGGCTTTGGAATAGTTGTTTTTCTTTGGAACAAATTACTGTGAAGCACAATAGATGTGGCATATTTGGAGTGCTTCAGGCGTAGGTTAGACATGTAGATGTGTGAGGCTTGGTCATGTAGTTTGTTCTTAACAGACTGTACGCCCTTCATATAGTCCGTTCTTGACAGACTGTACGCCCTTCATATAGTCCGTTCTTGACAGACTGTACGCCCTTCATATAGTCCGTTCTTGACAGACTGTACGCCCTTCATATAGTCCGTTCTTGACAGACTGTACGCCCTTCATATAGTCCGTTCTTGACAGACTGTACGCCCTTCATATAGTCCGTTCTTAACAGACTATACGCCCTTCATATAGTCCGTTCTAGACAGACTGTACGCCCTTCATATAGTCCGTTCTTAACAGACTATACGCCCTTCATATAGTCCGTTCTTAACAGACTATACGCCCTTCATATAGTCTAGGGCAGTTGCACAAATACAGATGTACCTGAATGTGTTCTTAATAAAAATGGGTGGATATAATCAGGAGCTGCCTCGTATGGGCCAGTAGGCCTCCTGTGGGTTTCTTTATCCTTATTCTCTTAAAATAGAATGAACATTGGGATGGGATCCGCCATATGATGGACAAGAATCTATACCCTGCCTCCCAACACACAGCCATCGCATCTACTGCGCTCTGTGTTACTAATGTTAGTTGGTTTGTGAGAATAATTTGTAGTCTTTATAAAGCATGTTCTCGTTTCTCCAAGATGAGTGTACGCAAGAGAGCGCCAACGGGCAAGTAGGAGCAGGATATTCCAATATATCTCTAGTTCCGCCTGTCACCTCTCCTATCATGCTGGCATCCTCTGGTCCATGCAGCTGGTGGCACAGTGCCGCCTCTTGACAGCTGGTGGCACAGTGCCGCCTCTTGACAGCTGGTGGCACAGTGCCGCCTCTTGACAGCTGGTGGCACAGTGCCGCCTCTTGACAGCTGGTGGCACAGTGCCGCCTCTTGACAGCTGGTGGCACAGTGCCGCCCCTGACAGCTGGTGGCACCGTGTCGCCTCTTGACAGCTGGTGGCATTATGCTGCCCCTGACAGCTGGTGGCACCGTGTCGCCTCTTGACAGCTGGTGGCATTATGCTGCCCCTGACAGCTGGTAGCACCGTGCCGCCTCTTGACAGCTGGTGGCACCGTGTCGCCTCTTGACAGCTGGTGGCATTATGCTGCCCCTGACAGCTGGTAGCACCGTGTCGCCTCTTGACAGCTGGTGGCACCGTGTCGCCTCTTGACAGCTGGTGGCATTATGCTGCCCCTGACAGCTGGTAGCACCGTGCCGCCTCTTGACAGCTGGTGGCACCGTGTCGCCTCTTGACAGCTGGTGGCATTATGCTGCCCCTGACAGCTGGTAGCACCGTGCCGCCTCTTGACAGCTGGTGGCACCGTGAGACCTAAACAACCATTGGCTGCGGGTGCCAGCTCACGAGTCCACCAGCTGTCATAATGTAACAAAGGGTAAGAACATCAGCTCACCACAAACATTTATTCCGACAAGTTACATTACCACCAACAGCGGTACAAATAACTAATGATAATAACTATACAGTATGGGAACAACAGTGGGCGTAGCAACAATAATAATAAACCCTACAACAAAATAATTAAATTTCCGTCCATTTTTAACCAATTACAAAATGCATTCGTTACAGTAATATATTTGTTGACATTTTTGGTAACGGCTTTTATTCTGTATCGCCTGTTTAGTGCAAGGTCTCGTCCCTCCCCCCCCCCCACG
Source organism: Procambarus clarkii (assembly GCF_040958095.1). NCBI lineage: Eukaryota > Metazoa > Arthropoda > Malacostraca > Decapoda > Cambaridae > Procambarus > Procambarus clarkii. The sequence goes on along the minus strand of NC_091223.1, from coordinate 13,107,403 downwards.
CCACCCCATCACACGCCTAATTTGATGTGCGTTTGGCCTAACCAAGAGCGTACGAGGTTAGACATACGCAAGCCTAGCAATGACCGTTAGTCGAGAAGGCCTACAAATAGATTTTTTAAATTTTAAATTTTGCCCCGAATAGAGTTGCCTAAATTCCTTTGAAGCACTCACACTTTGGAGGGCGGTGTTGTGCTCAAATATAGATATACTGTATATCAAGTGTGAGGAATGGGGGGTGAAAGGGTAGGGGTGATGTGAGGAAAAGGGATGGAAGGGGTGGATATTTTGAGGTAGGGGAAGGGGGGGGGGGAGGGAAATGCATTTGCTGTATAAGTTGAGACTTACTTGCAGGCGTGGAGTCACAATAACGTGGCTAAAGTATGTTCACCAGACCACACACTAGAAGGTGAAGGGACGACGACGTTTCGGTCCATCCTGGACCATTCTCAAGTCGATTCACTTGAGAATGGTCCAGGACGGACCGAAACGTCGTCATCCTTTCACCTTCTAGTGTGTGATCTGGTCAATCTACTTACTTACCTAAGCCTTGACTCACAACGTGGATAGTGTGTGTTAATTCTTAGCCTGGTGACCGAGTGTGTGCTAGACTGGTGGACCAGTCTTGAGAGACGCGTCTTAACTACAGACCAGCCTCTGTGTATACGAGGCGGGGTGTTGACGTGATGTTATCCTGCCGTGAGCATAGAAGCTGCTGGCAGGCCGCTCATACCAGAAAGTTAACCTTCGAATTCCGTTGAGTGTACGTAATGCTTCAGTGTATTTCTTCCTTGATGGTGAAGTGTGCGACCAGCCCTCACTCCTGGTAACTCCTGAGTGGTTGACATGTGTCCTGTTGGGCTGTGACTAGTGAGGGTAGACTGACGGTGTGTGGGTGACTAGTGAGGGTAGACTGACGGTGTGGGGGTGACTAGTGAGGGTAGACTGACGGTGTGGGGGTGACTAGTGAGGGTAGACTGACGGTGGGGGGGGGTGACTAGTGAGGGTAGACTGACGGTGGGGGGGTGACTAGTGAGGGTAGACTGACGGTGTGGGGGGTGACTAGTGAGGGTAGACTGACGGTGTGGGGGGTGACTAGTGAGGGTAGACTGACGGTGGGGGGGGGTGACTAGTGAGGGTAGACTGACTGTGTGGGGGGTGACTAGTGAGGGTAGACTGACGGTGGGGGGGGTGACTAGTGAGGGTAGACTGACGGTGGGGGGGTGACTAGTGAGGGTAGACTGACGGTGGGGGGGGGTGACTAGTGAGGGTAGACTGACGGTGGGGGGGTGACTAGTGAGGGTAGACTGACTGTGTGGGGGGTGACTAGTGAGGGTAGACTGACGGTGTGGGGGTGACTAGTGAGGGTAGACTGACGGTGTGGGGGGTGACTAGTGAGGGTAGACTGACGGTGTGGGGGGTGACTAGTGAGGGTAGACTGACGGTGTGGGGGGTGACTAGTGAGGGTAGACTGACGGTGTGGGGGGTGACTAGTGAGGGTAGACTGACGGTGTGGGGGGGTGACTAGTGAGGGTAGACTGACGGTGTGGGGGGTGACTAGTGAGGGTAGACTGACGGTGTGGGGGGTGACTAGTGAGGGTAGACTGACGGTGTGGGAGTGACTAGTGAGGGTAGACTGACGGTGTGGGAGGGGAGTCACTTCTGAGACGACGTTAGGGCTGCTGTTAATGTATTCACGTTCTCACACATATTAAGAAGCAAGCAAACATGGACTGTGATGTCAGTTGCTGCAATTTTTCAACCACTTTGATCTTGTCGTTGTGAAGAGCTCCACTCCAGGCAACACTCCACAAAAATATATTTATATATGTATAAATAGGTGTTTGTAACCAAGCGAGATGACAGACCGTTGGTAAATTGTCGTCAGTGCTATAATTGTAGACGCTGTCAGAGTTGTGGTCGTGTGGTTGTACCAGTGTGTGTGTGTGTGTGTGTAGTTGAGGTGTCGGTGGTTATCTACACCTGTTGGTGGTGGTAGTGTAGCCACGTGTGTTGATGGAGCCTAGTTGGAGGAGTGAGGACCCGCTTGTGTGGTAACTCCACACTCCTGGTAACTCAAGGTGTCGATGCAGGCTTTGTTCATTCAGCTGGAAGTTATCTTTGTAAGTTGGGAGCCAGGCGGTACTTGAGGCGTCACCCACAAGTTACCTGGAGTGAAGAAGGTAATCTCGGGGCGGTGTAAAGGGTAGTAAAAGAGAGGCGGAATGTGAAGGCTGGTGAGGTTCCATCAGGATAAAAGCAGAGTTCTCTCCCCCACTCCTTCATCCTGACCCTTCAGGGTTGGGTTCCCGCTCTTAGTCACCCGCCTCAGTTGCCAACCCCCACAGTGTGCTGCTGCTTGGACCACGTGGGTCACTCCCACTGTGGATTTTCTATGCAAATACTAACTAAAATTAAACTTCATTACCGTTGTTCAGATAGTGCCAATAGTGCTATACGGGGGATAGATAATTTATAGTGTTTGTCAGTCCCCTGGCAACTGGTGTGGAGCGCAGGGAACACATAGCTCAAAACACCGTACGGTGGTGTGTGATTCCCGCCCATATCAACGACCTTAGTGGCCCCTCTCCCGCCCCGCCGGCTCCCATGATGCAATGCGCGGGAAAATTCATGTGTAACGACCAAGCCGGCATGTGCGCGCGCGGTCAGGGCGGCGGCTCTCCTTCCCGCCATTCTATTGTTTATGTTGTATTTTTTTTCACTGTCTAACACACAATATTTGGGAAACAATGAGGCGAGTGGAGACGAGGTGGCGGCCATTACCGCCATGTTGGGATGAACAAGCACGTGACCATGACTCATGCCGAGGTATGAAGGGTGAAAATCCGCCCGTTAAGGCCCCGCGTGTGAACCTTCTGTCCTTATAGGAGGTGATTGCAGGAGTGTCGGTGTCTACCCCATCCGTCTACCGCTGTGTGTTTCACGTGGAATGTCGGCAGAGAACTGTTGAAGCAAGGAGACGAGTTGGAGTGGCGTGTTGTAGTTGCACCCTACCCTTTTGCTGTAGGGTGCAAGTTCAAGTATGTTTATTGAGACAAGAAAGAAATACATCTCAAAGGGATAGAGTAGCTTAGGCTATTTCTACCCCCCTGTAGGGTGCAGTCGCACCTCCACAGATCTCCAGTATCAGCTCTTGATACTGGTAATGGCTCAAAAGGGCCACCACTTACGGGCTATTCATGCCCGTGCCACCTTTTGGGTGCCTTAATCTTCATCAATCAATCAATCCTTTTGTTGTTGTTTATTGAAATTATGTACACTACTTTATCATTTATTCATTTGCAATGACATCACAATGGCGTGATATATCAAGGAAAATCATTTTGAGGCAATAGATGTCTGGGAATAAGGCAGGTGTCTGGGACTCACCAGAACGCGGGTTAGTCACTATTGTCTCGAAATGATTTTCATTTATACATTATAAGGATGGCAGGTATGGGGGTGAGAACCAAAGCTGACAGCTTGAGCGGGCAAGAGGAAATGAACCAATGCTTGACAGCTTGAGGGGGGGGGGGGAAGTGAGGACTAAGCCTGCCAGCATTTTACCAGCACTATCAGCTGTAGTTACAGAGGTACATAACGCTAAATTAAGGAAATAATTAATTTAAAATTAAGATTTTTTTTTCTTCCCACGCACGTGCGCACTTCCCAGGAAGCAGCTGTCTAACTCCCAGGTACCTATTTACTGCTAGGTGAACAAGGGAATCAGGGTGAAAGAAACTTCATTTGTTTTTGCCTCTGCCGGGAATCAAACCCTGTCTATTAGGACTACTACTACTACCCCTGGGCGCTGTCCACTCAGCCGCGAGGGCCCCTCAAATGTGTGGGATAGCACGTTACTCGACAAGTGTGGCCTACTTCAGGAAGAAATAATATTTGAGAACAAGCTGTTTCGGAAGGACTTGAGAGGTATGCCGATGTGGCTGTCATGGAGGAAAGAATGTGTAGTGAGGAAGGAGGTGAAGGTGCTAGAGATCATTGGCCGCACCTTGAACCTGTGCACCCGCGCCCCAACTCTCTCCCAGACTGTTACTCTGCTCATGATTATTAATGTCTTGATCACAGCCGCTCGGCTCCCTGCTTGATCTGGGCTCCTTTATACAGAGAAAATAAATCATATTTCTTTGATCTTAGGGATAGAGGTTTGTGGTGATGAAGAGCCGTGGTAGTTTTGGGGCAAGGTTGTGTAAATTAAATTTAAATTTTGCCCCCGAGGGGCGAGTTTATTGGGCAGCGCCACTCAGTGGACACACCGCCATAGCAGCATGTACCAATAGGAAGACAATAGGAATAATAGGAAGAAAACCTTCCTCCCCAATAGGAAGAAAACCCGCTGGGTTGTTCATCCTGTCACCTTGTGTAAAGATCTTGGTGCTGTTCGTGGTGTAGCTGTGGTGCACCCGAGTGGAAAACTGAGGAAGCATTATATGTTGTGTGATGGTGTTGCCACGCTGCCCCAGGGGGAGCTGCTGTAGGGGCTACACCACCACCATGACAGCCAGTGGCTGTTCCTCCCCCGATGTGACGCCGCCCGCGGCCCGTCAGTCAGTCGAGCGGCGCTCACGTATGCGTTACTCGCCTCGCGCCTTCCCCCCCTCACACACGCACACACCTACCTACACCACACTGTGCAAGGTCCCCGTCGCCTCTACACCTCCGTGCCAGGCTCTCCGCTAGTGTTCGCTTGGTTAGTCTCTGGGGTGTGTTCCGGTGGTCTAGGGCCGCGTCGTGCCCCCCACACACCGTCTCATCGCCTGAAAACTCCCGTCACAGTGGAACTTGTCTGACATATTATCACTAGCAAGTGATGGTGCTCCTACCACGATGGTTCATGTGTGCGCGTGTGTGTGATATAATACTCCTGTTAGAGAACAATATTGAAAACGTCAAGTGATGACTTTCACTGTAACATTGTGGTTTATATATGTTTACATTGTGAAAATGTTGGTAGCCAATGATGGGAGTGGTGGGGCGGGTGTATAGTGGTGGAGAGGGGTGGGGCCGGCGTATAGTGGTGGTAGCCAGTGGTGGAAGGAGAGGGGTGGGTGATGGTGACTCAAGCTACAGTGAGTCATGGTCTATCCAACCACTTGGTCATCTCCCTGTGCGTGTGTTCCCATTTTTTTTTAATGGGGGGAGGGGGAGTATGGCAGTTTGTCAGGCAGGAAATAGTTGGTAAAGGGCTATATATGGGTGGGTGTCTTAATTGATCGCCATATTCATAGGGATCACCAAATTAGCGTAAAGAAAGGGATGCAATTAAAATAAGTAATCTGGGAATAGGCAAACAATATCGTTGTGGTAGGCTAGTTCAGGTCGCTTTGCCATGAGAGGTAAAACTTGCAAGGCAACTGGGAAATAGAGTTTGAACTATTGCCTATAAGGCTTGGCTGCATTTATTGAGAAATATGATGGGGAAAACTCGTCGATTTTAGGGTGTTTTTGTGGTGCGGCGGCCGCATGGCAGCTTACAGGCCACGACGAGGGTGTTGTGATTAGTCTGTCGGTCTCTGTTTTGACCATGTCGTAGCTCAGTCGATAAAGGCAGTGTCTGTGATGATCTCGGACGTAGGTTCGAATCCTCGTCACGGCCCTTTTGGATTTGTTCATTAGTCTGTCGGTGTCTCGGTGTAGTGTACGCTTACCTAACTATAGCAACGGCCTAGTCTTGCCTGTGGCCAGTATGTGGACGTAAGAGAATAAGTATTTTTAGGCTTTATATTAATATAAGAGCATTATGCGTGCAGGGCGGGGAGGTTTAGGTAAGCGGTGCATGTGCTGTCTAGTGTGCGCGTGTAGGTGGGTGTGGTTTAGGGGGGGGTCGTCTGGGTCCCGTTTGGGGGGGTTTAGGTGGGGGGGAGGAGGTAGTCTCGCGCCCCCCCCCCCCCCCACCCGGGCCAGATGCTGTTGTAATTACCCGAGGTCGCTCGCACTCAGTTGTTAGCTGTGTGAAGGTGTCAGAGCGTGTCCTCGTGGGTCAGGCCGGCTCCTGCTGACCCCATCCACTCTCCTCCCTCTCGCTCTACTCGGCTACAAAACCACTTTTTTACCAAGAAACTTTTATTTCCATGGGTAATTCGATCAGTGCGTGTAATATTACAGAAATACAAAACTAGTGAAGCGTGTGCAGACTGATTAAGACTGAGCCAGTGGGTGAAACAAGGTGATTGAGCTAACAGCTGTTGTCACAACATTGGCCCTGTACTCGGGTCGTGTCTACTCCACTCTACTCTGGTGAGTATTTTTTGTATTTCCATATTACATTTTGTGTCGGTGGGAAATGCCTGTTGTTCTTAGTTCCGTGATTATTGAGCGCTGGTTTACGTAGGTTAATCGGAATAAATTGTCATTTGTGTTAAATTGTGGTGGTGGTAGTTCCGTGTAGCCTTGAGGACAGTGGTAGGGGGGGCGGCCCCCTCTACCCCCCTCCTCTCCACCCCGCCCTACATATTGTTTAATTTATTTTATTTTTATTTATTAAATTTATTTATTAATAATTTAATATTTTATTTACAAGTACAATGGGTTGGTGAGATTACATTAGTGATATTTTTCCATTGTTGCAAAGTCACTAACACGCACAGCATTTCTGACTGTAGTGTCTTACTCCTAGATTTGGACAAAATAAGACTTGAAGTAATATCGCACCGAAGTTATTTCCTGAAGCCTACGCGTATGCGACGTTGGTCAGCACAAGTGCTTTCAAGATTACGTTATTCCGGACATTGGATGCCAAACATGTCAGACCATTTCTTACGTGAGGCTATCGTGCATAATAAAGAAATTGAATTGCTATCGTAGATTCTACAGTGTCTAGCCACACTAAACGAAGCAGTTGAAAATGATAAGTTTGTCGCCAGACTAGTCCCAGAGCAGAGATGTGAGGAAAGACTATTTTAAGGGTTGACAGATGTTAATCTTCTAGTTTGAGGAGCTGTTCACTTGAGACAGTTAAGCAAGTCCCAGCTGTGTCTGGGTACAAGTGACAGGATGAACAACCCAGCGGGTTTTCTTCCTATTGGGGAGTGTTGTACATGCTGCTATGGCGGTGTGTTCACTCACAGGATGAGTGGCGCTGCCCAATACTGTCACTATGGCGGTGTGTTCACTCACAGGATGAGTGACGCTGCCCAATACTGTCACTATGGCGGTATGTTCACTCACAGGATAAGTGGCGCTGCCCAATAAACTCGCCCCTCGGGGCAAAACTTAAAAGAACTAGAGGAACTAAGGGATGACGTGATCGCTGCATACAAAATACTCTGGTAATTTAGAGGGCAGACCAGGCCATAATACTTGTATCCCTGAGGCCAAGCACAAGGGGACCCGGGTGGAAACAAAGTACCGGAATGAACCACAGTATTTTGTAGTTGTCGGTAATAAATAAATTGAAGATAATTTAACTTAAATTCCCCCTATGCTGAATGTAAATTAGCTCACGTGAATCATACCAATAAACATGGTAGACAGTATGGTAACCCCCATTAAATAGTCCCATTACAAATAAGGGGTGTGATAAGTACACATGAGGAATTATTTTCTGAATATTAGGACACCAGAGTTTTAATATCGTCACCACTAAATAGGCCTATAAGGGAAATTACCAGTAGGCCTTTGTATCAAGAGAACTGGTAAACTACTTCCAAAGGGCACCTGATCAACCAAGCTGTTATATACGTGGGATTGAGAGCTGCAGACATGAACAGCCAGACTAATCAGTGGTTAAGGTGGAAGTGCACAAGGCGCGCATGACAGGCATACAACCACCTCATCCACTGTTACCACCCATTACATCCACCACATCCACCCCATCAACCACATCCTTTACCTCCTAACCCGTCTCCCTTACCCATTACCCCCCGTTCACGTCCTTAAACTCCATGTCACAGCGTTAAATCCCCTCCCCATGACTCTCTTAATAACCCTTCTACCCCCCATAACAACCCTTCCCCCATTATAACCCTTCTACCCCCCCCCCCCCACATAACAACCCTTCCCCCCCATAACAACCCTTCCCCCCATAACAACCCTTCCCCCCATAACAACCCTTCCCCCCATAACAACCCTTCCCCCCCACATAACAACCCTTTCCCCCCCACATAACAACCCTTCCCCCCACATAACAACCCTTCCCCCCACATAACAACCCTTCCCCCCACATAACAACCCTTCCCCCCCACATAACAACCCTTCCCCCCCCCACATAACAACCCTTCCCCCCCCACATAACAACCCTTCCCCCCCACATAACAACCCTTCCCCCCCCACATAACAACCCTTCCCCCCCACATAACAACCCTTCCCCCCCCCCACATAACAACCCTTCCCCCCCTCATAACAACCCTTCTACCCCCCCTCATAACAACCCTTCCCCCCACATAACAACCCTTCCCCCCACATAACAACCCTTCCCCCCCACATAACAACCCTTCCCCCCCACATAACAACCCTTCCCCCACATAACAACCCTTCCCCCCACATAACAACCCTTCCCCCCCACATAACAACCCTTCCCCCCCACATAACAACCCTTCCCCCCCACATAACAACCCTTCCCCCCCACATAACAACCCTTCCCCCCCCCACATAACAACCCTTCCCCCCCCCACATAACAACCCTTCCCCCCCCCACATAACAACCCTTCCCCCCCACATAACAACCCTTCCCCCCCACATAACAACCCTTCCCCCCCACATAACAACCCTTCCCCCCCACATAACAACCCTTCCCCCCACATAACAACCCTTCCCCCCCCACATAACAAACCTTCCCCCCCCCACATAACAACCCTTCCCCCCCCACATAACAACCCTTCCCCCCCCCACATAACAACCCTTCCCCCCCACATAACAACCCTTCCCCCCCCCCACATAACAACCCTTCCCCCCCCACATAACAACCCTTCCCCCCCACATAACAACCCTTCCCCCCCACATAACAACCCTTCCCCCCCCCACCCCCACATAACAACCCTTCCCCCCCACCCCCACATAACAACCCTTCCCCCCCACATAACAACCCTTCCCCCCCACATAACAACCCTTCCCCCCCACATAACAACCCTTCCCCCCCCACATAACAACCCTTCCCCCCCACATAACAACCCTTCCCCCCCACATAACAACCCTTCCCCCCCCCACATAACAACCCTTCCCCCCCACATAACAACCCTTCCCCCCCACATAACAACCCTTCCCCCCCACATAACAACCCTTCCCCCCCGCATAATCCTTCCACCCCCTATAACCCACACCCACCCATAACTCTTCCACACACCCTCACAACCCCCCACCTATCACCTGTTCTCTCTGTACAGTATTGTTCATTTATTCCCGCAAGTTGCAGACCTTCAGCCAAGATGTTGTCACACACTCGAGTGTCTCGCGACAATACCATTACCGGAACTGCTGATAAGAACCATCTTGGTAATCTAGTGTTTAGGGCAAGTTTTTGTGGCCGGGCTGAGGTGGTGGTTGTTGTTGTGGGGGCTGAGGTGGTGGTGGTTGTTGTGGGGGCTGAGGTGGTGGTGGTTGTTGTGGGGGCTGAGGTGGTGGTGGTTGTTGTGGGGGCTGAGGTGGTGGTGGTTGTTGTGGGGGCTGAGGTGGTGGTGGTTGTTGTGGGGGCTGAGGTGGTGGTGGTTGTTGTGGGGGCTGAGGTGGTGGTGGTTGTTGTGGGGGCTGAGGTGGTGGTGGTTGTTGTGGGGGCTGAGGTGGTGGTGGTTGTTGTGGGGGCTGAGGTGGTGGTTGTTGTTGTGGGGGCTGAGGTGGTGGTGGTTGTTGTGGGGGCTGAGGTGGTGGTGGTTGTTGTGGAGCTGAGGCGGCTCTGATTGTTGTGGGCGGCTCTGGTTAGAGTTCCGCTTGAGAAGAAACTATGCTTGCATACCGCCTGGTGCGTCTGGTGTGACAAGATCCACACACAGGCATTGTAACAAGTGTTGTTCCTGCACACACGAGGCTTGCTAGCAGGAACAGCTGGGTGAATCGCACGTTGCTCGACCTCTGGCACAAAGGCAAAACTTGCGGAAGTCTCCACTTACCGAGATGTGAAAGATAGACCGCGAAGTCTTAAGACATGACCCCCAAGCTCCTGATTCTTGGCGCTTTCTTGACAGCACGCGCGCCTGTTGAGCAAACCCAGCACCGCCTGGCTGAGCCTGGCGGCGGGCCTGTCGCCCACTGTACAGGCAGGCGGTAATAGTCTTGTGTAGGCTGTCAGCAAATGCTGCCATGTGTGACCATGTCCAAACGTTGAACTTAATTGGTGGGTGCTTCCGTATGTACAATAACAACATTAGGTATATAAATGATGCCAGACGCGAGCCTTGACCGGAGGGAAGAGTGCCCCCAGGTGACCCTAGGGTGACGAGGTTGGAGACGTTGTTTAAGATTCAGCTACTGGGAACGAAAATTTCAAAGTAGCACGGGCTATGGTGAGCCCGTAGTGAACTTGTCTGGCACAGGAGAGGTGCTGTCGAGGTTGAGACACTCGGCGGAAGAGCCTGGTATTTTGGGGAGGAACTGCTGGTATTATCATGGAGAGAAAGTCGGTCGAGGGTCAAGGTGAGAGTTCGTGGGCGGGTGGCGCTGTAATCTTCTCTTCTCTTCGTTTGGTTTTGTGCAGCTTCTCGGAGCAGGCGTTGGAGGGCTCTGAAGCACCCAGGGAGGACTTGAGGCGAGGGAGAGCCATCTAGGGATTATTTTGATAGTATCAAGACATCACACACAGATCACAATAACGTGATACATCAAATGAACAAATCCACAAGGGCCGTGACGAGGATTCGAACCTGCGTCCGGGAGCATCCCAGACACTGCCTTAATCGACTGAGCTACGACAGGGTAAAAGGGTTGAAACCGAAGTTCTACTGAACTTACTGGATCCGTTTGTGCCTCGGAGAGGCTACGGGATCCAGTAAGTTCAGTAGAACTTCGGTTTCAACCCTTTTACCCTGTCGTAGCTCAGTCGATTAAGGCAGTGTCTGGGATGCTCCCGGACGCAGGTTCGAATCCTCGTCACGGCCCTTGTGGATTTGTTAATTAGTATTAAGACATTATCAGAGGTGCTTCAGATTACAAGCTACCTCGTATGGACCAGTAAGCCTGATGCAGTCAACTTTATTCGTGCTAGCCACGACGGCTGCCAGTGATGTAGGTGGCAGCAGGTGTTTAACACCTGTTAACATGTTGGTGGCCTGGCACTACCTGGGGTCATTATGCACCCCATACCCATCCTGTGGGCGGTGGTGGAAAGGGTTACATAGGCACATAATGGGTTCAGTAACTGAGCCCCATAGTTCGTTTAGCTAAGCCTGTAACACACCTGTGAAGCTAGTTACACAATTGGTAATATTACATGTATCCACAATGTGTATACATACCGGTAGTTATGGATAAAAGTACAAAACTCGCTTTGTATGTATTCTATTTTGGGGAGAACCCGAGTTAGACGACCACCAAACCTAACTTTTCTAGCTCTAGTATAGTACTTTAAGTTATGCCCAGGATTGTGGATATTAGGCATAGCCTAGGACAGATTAGGTTAAGGTTACGCTGTTCCACCTTTAGGTACACCACAAGGTAACCACCTGCTTGAACGCCAATATTACAGAACGTGAACTTTTAGCTGTACAAGAGTGCACAATGGTATTGGTTCCCTCCATAGGCCTTACCATGTATGGAAGCTGGGTAGGGATATGAAGGTGCAGTGCGCCCCAAACTTCCTATGGGCCTGCTGCAAGCAACAGCCTGGTGGACCACACTCTCACAAGTCAGTGTGAGGGGGAGTGTGTATGGAGCAGGTCTTGCTGGCGGAGCTGCTCCATCAGCAAGTTCTCGCCAGCTTTCCCAACGTCAAAAAAGTGTCGTAATAGAGATCCGAACCTAACCAACCAGAGGACCCATGAATAGAAAACGGGACATTGTCAATTTCGCCAGCCGCTGCCATTTTCTTGTAAAAGAGATTTTGGCCCCATGGTGTAAATTTAATTTTGTTTTAATTTTGCCCCGAGGGGCGAGTTTATTGGTCAGCGCCACTCATCCTGTGAGTGGACATGATTATGGGTGAAGATGCGAGGGGCTAGAGAGAGAGAAAACAGGTTGGTCCCGTTCAAATTTATTTATAGAGACGAGGAAAAAAATATACATCTCAAAGGGATAGAGTAACGTAGGCTATCTCTTCCCCCCTTGGCCCCATTACCCTGGCCCCATTACCTTGGCCCCATTACCCTAGCCCCATTACCCTGGCCCCATTACCTTGGCTCAACACTAAATGTTAGGCTAGCGGCGACAAATATTTTATTAGAGAGTATAGTAGAGACATCTGCCATTGTGGTGTTTCCTGCAAGTGGGTGTGGGGTCTCCCACTGGCCTGGGAGGTGAGACGTGGGCACAAGGGGGTGAAGTGTGAGTCAGGCAGTTAGCAGAGCGGTGAGGTGGTGTGTGTGTGTGAGGGGGCCAGGCACTACTTGGAACCCCAAAGGTCACGCTGGCACTAGTAATGGTGTGGTGTCGTCACCACGCCCACGCTGGTGGGAGAGGGGGGGAGAGGGTTAGTATCAGGTGTAGGCTACATGCGGGGAAGCGTCCCTAACACCCTGAAAAAATAGGCTGTTCCCCGAGCCTCATAAGTCTGGAGCAGTATTGTGGCTCCATCGGTGTGCCCGGTTTGCACCCCCCCCCCCCCACTCCACCCCCACACTCCACACCCCCCACTCCACCCCCACACTCCACACCCTCCCACTCCACCCCCACACTCCACACCCTCCCACTCCACCTCCCTCCCTCTTCTCCCCTCACTATATATGTAGTGCTGCTTATGCTATTGTTGCTGCTGCAGTGTCCTGCGGCCCGCTCCTTTATTCCAAGTTTGTACGTTTTACAGGTGAAGTTTACAACAATGTCCTCTTTAAATGTAAGTTATGAACTCATTATGCGAACTTGGTAGACAGTGGTGGTGTGTGGAGGCTACCCCTGTGGGAGGCTACCCCTGTGGGAGGCTACCCCTGTGGCAGGCTACCATAATAATCTGAATATTGTCCGGTGCTGAATTACTTCTCCCCCCCCCCCCCACCCCCTGCCACCCCGGATATTGTCTAGTTTGAATATGCATAATAGACGTGTTCAGGAGTCTAACCCCACCTTCTATGAATGTGTTGGGGGGGGGGGGCAACAATGGCTCGTTGTGGTCGGGCATTGCGGCCTCCGCCTTACACAACACAGAATGAAGACAATCTATGTAACATTGTTTTCTAAAGGAGATAGGAAGTATGGAGGACGGAGCACCACCTCACCTACTCCAGCTCCTGACACGAGGAGAATGAGGTGTAAGTTAATAATCCTGTCTCCACCTTTTTCACCAGTTACAGCCCCGCTCCTGTGCCAGGTAAGTCCACTACGGGCTCGCCATAGCCCGTGCTACTTTGGAACTTTTGTTCTAAGTAGCTGAATCTAAAACTACTATTACTACCCCTTTACTATGATTTTAACTAGAGTTGTTTTGATGGTGGCTGTGTCTCTGGCATTATTTTTCTTCACTTTTTTGTTACTTGTGTAACTATTAGGTTACAGATGCAACTGGGGAACTAGTGAACCGAGAGAGTGGGAATGCGTCTTCTGCCAAACAATCGCAGAAAAGCCACTACTTCACTATCTCCTGGCATGTGAAGCGACCAACGACCTTAGAAGAGCTTTAAGAGTCCCTGAATCTTGCAGTAAGCACCAGGAAGGCTTCAACACTGCCACTCTTCTGGTAATAAAGTGTCCAACCGCTGGACACCCTCCATAAATACTGTCGAGCACTATCCTCTCCCGTGATGGCAGCCACACAGTAAGGACTGACTATATAAATGCAAGCACAGCACGCAGTATATCCTTTCACGAGCAAGGATCACATTCACTCCAAAAACTACCACTTACGGGGCTATTCATGCCCGTGCCACCTCTTGGGTGGCTTAATCTTCAATTTGATTTGTGTATTCTTACTGTGATGTGTGCAGTAATGCGTACCTGTATATTCGCTTCATTAACAACCAGCTTGTGTAATGAAGGTGTTTGAGTGTGGTGTTGGGGCGCCGTCTGACCTCCAGATGCCCTCCTGATCCTATGTTTATGGTGTTGGGTTATCTGGAGGTGACGCCAGGTGCTCGTGTATGGAGGAAGCGGCTGCTGCTGCTGCCAGAGACCTTCACTTGTTAGTGGGTGTGAGTGGAGTCCCGCTCACGGTGAACGATCTCTGGATGTGTTCTGGTTCAGTTGTTTTGCGTGGTCGGCCTGGCGAAGCTCTTCGGTGAGCGGCCCGCCGCCTCCGCCCCTCTCCAGGCGGAAGCTGGTTTCTTTGTTGTGCTCAAAGACGCAACATAAATAAGTGTCTTTCTACCTTTCTCGTCACGTGCGGCAGCTGGGGAGAGCTCAAAGTAAAGCCAAGAATTAAAGTTAGTTTTGGAAAGTTGTGCTAGCGAATTGTTCCAGCGTGAGCCTTCCCACGCCGGAACATCTGGTGTTACAGGATGTGCTCCAGGTTTCAAAGTAACACAAATGGTCCCACTTTGGAGTTTACCGTGTACTGAAAATCTTGGTAGACCAAGTGCAGTGTTCAGTTACATTCCTCACGGACTACAGTCATGGTTGAATCGGGAATTGTCATTATTTTAGTTGCAAGGAACCTCAACTCTGGTGGCGTCGTGATGTAGGTCCACACTGCACGCCGGGCAGTGGTGGAACACGCGCCCTCCACCACACTGCACGCCAGGCAGTGGTGGAACACGCGCCCTCCACCACACTGCACGCCAGGCAGTGGTGGAACACGCGCCCTCCACCACACTGCACGCCAGGCAGTGGTGGAACACGCGCCCTCCACCACACTGCACGCCGGGCAGTGGTGGAACACGCGCCCTCCACCACACTGCACGCCAGGCAGTGGTGGAACACGCGCCCTCCACCACACTGCACGCCGGGCAGTGGTGGAACACGCGCCCTCCACCACACTGCACGCCGGGCAGTGGTGGAACACGCGCCCTCCACCACACTGCACGCCGGGCAGTGGTGGAACACGCGCCCTCCACCACACTGCACGCCGGGCAGTGGTGGAACACGCGCCCTCCACCACACTGCACGCCGGGCAGTGGTGGAACACGCGCCCTCCACCACACTGCACGCCGGGCAGTGGTGGAACACGCGCCCTCCACCACACTGCACGCCAGGCAGTGGTGGAACACGCGCCCTCCACCACACTGCACGCCAGGCAGTGGTGGAACACGCGCCCTCCACCACACTGCACGCCAGGCAGTGGTGGAACACGCGCCCTCCACCACACTGCACGCCAGGCAGTGGTGGAACACGCGCCCTCCACCACACTGCACGCCAGGCAGTGGTGGAACACGCGCCCTCCACCACACTGCACGCCAGGCAGTGGTGGAACACGCGCCCTCCACCACACTGCACGCCAGGCAGTGGTGGAACACGCGCCCTCCACCACACTGCACGCCAGGCAGTGGTGGAACACGCGCCCTCCACCACACTGCACGCCAGGCAGTGGTGGAACACGCGCCCTCCACCACACTGCACGCCAGGCAGTGGTGGAACACGCGCCCTCCACCACACTGCACGCCAGGCAGTGGTGGAACACGCGCCCTCCACCACACTGCACGCCGGGCAGTGGTGGAACACGCGCCCTCCACCACACTGCACGCCAGGCAGTGGTGGAACACGCGCCCTCCACCACACTGCACGCCGGGCAGTGTGGACCACGCGCCCTCCACCACACTGCACGCCAGGCAGTGGTGGAACACGCGCCCTCCACCACACTGCACGCCAGGCAGTGGTGGAACACGCGCCCTCCACCACACTGCACGCCAGGCAGTGGTGGAACACGCGCCCTCCACCACACTGCACGCCAGGCAGTGGTGGAACACGCGCCCTCCACCACACTGCACGCCAGGCAGTGGTGGAACACGCGCCCTCCACCACACTGCACGCCAGGCAGTGGTGGAACACGCGCCCTCCACCACACTGCACGCCAGGCAGTGGTGGAACACGCGCCCTCCACCACACTGCACGCCAGGCAGTGGTGGAACACGCGCCCTCCACCACACTGCACGCCAGGCAGTGGTGGAACACGCGCCCTCCACCACACTGCACGCCAGGCAGTGGTGGAACACGCGCCCTCCACCACACTGCACGCCAGGCAGTGGTGGAACACGCGCCCTCCACCACACTGCACGCCAGGCAGTGGTGGAACACGCGCCCTCCACCACACTGCACGCCAGGCAGTGGTGGAACACGCGCCCTCCACCACACTGCACGCCAGGCAGTGGTGGAACACGCGCCCTCCACCACACTGCACGCCAGGCAGTGGTGGAACACGCGCCCTCCACCACACTGCACGCCAGGCAGTGGTGGAACACGCGCCCTCCACCACACTGCACGCCAGGCAGTGGTGGAACACGCGCCCTCCACCACACTGCACGCCAGGCAGTGGTGGAACACGCGCCCTCCACCACACTGCACGCCAGGCAGTGGTGGAACACGCGCCCTCCACCACACTGCACGCCAGGCAGTGGTGGAACACGCGCCCTCCACCACACTGCACGCCAGGCAGTGGTGGAACACGCGCCCTCCACCACACTGCACGCCAGGCAGTGTGGACCACGCGCCCTCCACCACACTGCACGCCAGGCAGTGGTGGAACACGCGCCCTCCACCACACTGCACGCCAGGCAGTGGTGGAACACGCGCCCTCCACCACACTGCACGCCAGGCAGTGGTGGAACACGCGCCCTCCACCACACTGCACGCCAGGCAGTGGTGGAACACGCGCCCTCCACCACACTGCACGCCAGGCAGTGGTGGAACACGCGCCCTCCACCACACTGCACGCCAGGCAGTGGTGGAACACGCGCCCTCCACCACACTGCACGCCAGGCAGTGGTGGAACACGCGCCCTCCACCACACTGCACGCCAGGCAGTGGTGGAACACGCGCCCTCCACCACACTGCACGCCAGGCAGTGGTGGAACACGCGCCCTCCACCACACTGCACGCCAGGCAGTGGTGGAACACGCGCCCTCCACCACACTGCACGCCAGGCAGTGGTGGAACACGCGCCCTCCACCACACTGCACGCCAGGCAGTGGTGGAACACGCGCCCTCCACCACACTGCACGCCAGGCAGTGGTGGAACACGCGCCCTCCACCACACTGCACGCCAGGCAGTGGCGTGCAGTGGTGGAACACGCGCCCTCCACCACACTGGAAGCATTATACATCTTTACTTAAAATATGACTGGTCGAGGCAGTCACGCCAGAGCTGCTACGATGTTGGTCACTTGTCCTCAGCGGAGACCAGTTTAGCGTTGATACGTGTTGTAGTGATCATGTTGGTTGTGGTGAGTGGCGCTCTTCCTTCACCGGTGTGTTGACGCTCCACACTACTCCTCGCCTCGCTGCTCATCACCGTAGTAACCACACACAGGAAATCTGAAATTATTCGCCTGACGTTGACCAAGGCCTTCCGCTTCTCCCCCTTTGTTTCCTTCCCTCCTTCACACCCACTTGCATTCTCTCTCCTCCTTTCGCATCCTCCCTCCACTCGCTTCCCCCTTTGTATTCTACCTCCCCCCTCTGCTCTCTCCTTCCCGCCCCTCCTTCCTCTTTCTCCTTTTGTCAGAAGTGATGCTAACTGTAATCGGCGGAGATCAAAACCGTGTTTTTTCGCGCGGTTCATCATGCACGTGGTGAAGAACAGGGGCCGTATCTTCACGACTTCCATGCACAGATTAAGATGCATTTATCGTTGTGTTCCAGAGTGCCTCTCGCATGCCTGAAGGCAGTCGAACTAATTCCAATGACGCTGAACCTGCCGCCGGTGGAATCCCTCCTCCAGGCTGATTCATAACGTCACTACCCCTTCCCCCGTGTGTTGATAATTGTTTTTACTGCAAGAATCCTTCGGTGTTAAATCGGGAATTAAGAAGGGCGTGGCCCAAGATTGATCCGTTTCTCAGACATTTCTTTAATATTGACAAGTTCTCGTGGAGTAATTAAACAACGCGGGAAGTGCATGGTCAGTATACGGTGACAATAACCGGCCATCACATTATACCTGAGCTGTTGTTGTTTAAGATTTGCTACCTGGAACAAAAAGTTCCAAGCAGCACGGGCTATGGTGAGCCCGAGCTGCAGTCAGAAAACGTGATAATCGTAGCCGCAACAACCGAGATATTAGTAAAGTTATTCCTATCGAATGGCTGCGATTTTATTTATATAGTTAGCAATATGGATGAGTGGTGATGCTGGGTTAAGCAGGCAGCTGCTGAGATAACCTTGACCGTGGCGGTGTTGGCGCCGTCGTCCGTGGTGGTGCTGCTGGCGCCACCGTCCGTGGTGCTGCTGCTGTTGGCGTCATCGTCCGTGGTGCTGCTGGCGCCGTCGTCCGTGGTGGTGCTGCTGGCGCCACCGTCCGTGGTGGTGCTGCTGTTGGCGTCATCGTCCGTGATGCTGCTGGCGCCGTCGTCCGTGGTGCTGCTGCTGGCCTCCTGCCGACTTAATTCACAAAAATACTTTAATTCCCATAATGCCTCTGGTCTCTGCATGATACGCATGAGTGCCAAGAGGAGAGCTTGCAAAAGTTTGTATCCGTTTTGCGTGCGTGTGCATACTTGGTTTATAATAGTGTCCAAGCATATAGTTACGGTGGGGGGGGGGAGTTTCTGGGGTATAAATTTGTGTGCAAGTTGGGGCGGCGAAGTCGGTGCTCAGGTAAGACGGAATACTTCTTTCCGTTTATTTAACGTGATAAAATTAGCCGGGTTGGTTTGAGCGTTGGATAGGAACTTTTGGCAGGTGCCCTTCACTAGCGGGGGCTGGGCAGGAACGCCGTGGGCACGCCTGGTACGCTGCCATCTCTCGGCAATTGCGTCGCTCTAAACTACCAGTGTGTGTGATACTGTTGCTTAGACGACTGGTGTACTTGGACACACCAGCGACTATTGGGAAAGATGAGAAGGCTACGAATTGGTTCAATGAGCACCTGACTAGGGAACCAATATCATCATAGGATGTGTGGGGCCGTGAAACGGGGTCCCTCAGGGCTACGTCCTAGTACCATTGCTCATTGTGATAAATGGTTGGTTAGGTTAAGCTACCTACTGTAATGTCAGTGTTTGTGGATTATAGCAAGGTAATGAAGAGTTTGAACTGAGGAAGATAGTTCATACAGACTGGTCCCAGAGTCGAGAGGGCTGGTCTATAAAGAAAGGACAAGGTAACTACCATACATTTTAGATATATGATGACTGTAAACAATGTATTTAATTACTGCCATTTCAATCTCGCCAGAACCTTCAGGCACAAGGAAGAATTCATGATGTACTGGGTTCCTACGGAAGTGAAATGGCAGACAAAGCTGGTAGTTAGACCGCACGTGGAGACTATAAATGTCCCAGTCAGCACCAGTCAACTACACAACTGTACAAAAGTTGGGAAGAGACACTTTTTGCATGAAACGGGTCGTCTAACACGCCAGGGGCCAGATTCACGAAGCAGTTACGCAAGTACTTACGAACCTGTACATCTTTTCTTAATCTTTGGCGGCTTTGTTTACAATTAATGAGCTCCGAAGCACCAGGAGGCTGTTTATAACAATAACAGTTGATTGGCAAGTTTTCATGCTTGTAAACTGTTTAATAAATGTAACCAAAGCCGTCAAAGATTGAGGAAAGATGTAGACGTTCGTAAGTACTTGTGTAACTGCTTCGTGAATCTGGCCCCAGGTGTGTGTGCTAAGGTTACGGGCAGTGGACACTCGCTGTCCCCACAGGAACCACCACAACGCGACTGGGCTGCGGGTGTGCGGAGGAAAACAAAAGTACAAATATTGGGAAGGCTCAGATGAACATAAACTAAAATTTACTCGACTGGGATAAATTCCAAACGTAAGAAATTGCTGCTACAAGATGTAACCATCACTGACAGTAAGGGCAGTGTTCAACCCTAATATCGCATGCGTAGATTAAAGTGACAAGATGATGTTGGAGTTGTGAGGAGTGAAAACATGGTGTGGCTGGCGGTGTGGCACCGCTCGACGCCCCACGTAAGAGCAGTCGGCACACAAGAATGGCCCGAGGCCTCGCACTCTGAACATTCTGGGCACGGAACCAAATGGAGAGTCCCAGGCCAGGGAGTTACTGAGTAACTTCCTCAGTACTGAGTAACTGAGCACTCTTGAGTTATCACAGTCGGCGGCCGGGTATGTTACCATGATGAGACTTTCCTCTCGTTCTCTTCATCCAAGTGATTAATATATTTTTCCTCGATTGATTTTCTAGGTATGTTGAACGTTTGGAATGATTAATAATACGTCATTCAACGTGTGGAAATAAAAGCCCCGTAGAGGCCTGGAGGAGCGTGTTATCTTACCTTGAGGTTACCTTGAGGTTCTTCCGGGGCTTAGCGTCCCCGCGGCCCGGTCGTCGACCAGGCCTCCTGGTTGCTGGTGTAAGGCTGACCCCAGTTACCCGGAGGTGCGAGTTTTGTCTTGTTAGAGGTAAACATTGCTGTATATTTGTAAGCATTAAGAGGGGGGTGGGGGTGGCAGCCTGGGTTATGGAGCTTCAAGTGTGAGGATAGATGGGGGGGGGGGAGGCTGTACTCTCCTGTGCCATAGGCAGGGGTGCCATAGGCACAATCAGAGAACACTGTATAAACATCAGAGGTCCACGGTTGTTCAACACCCTCCCAGCGAGCATAAGAAATATTGCCGGAACAACCGTGGACATATTCAAGAGGAAACTAGATTTATTCCTCAAAGGAGTGCCGGACCAACCGGGCTGTGGTGGGTATGTGGGCCTGCGGGCCGCACCAAGCAACAGCCTAGTGGACCAAACTCTCACAAGTCAAGCCTGGCCTCGCCTAATTGTGTTTGATCTTTGGTTCCGTCATCAACTGATTTACTGGTTCGCAGCCTATTGGGTTTTTGTCATATTTACATTTGAACTTTTGTTGGGAATCCGCCTTTATCGCTTGGCTCTTTAGCGCATTCCATCCTTCCCATCACTGGCACTGAAAATGTTCTCCCTAATGTGTGTCAGGGTTGGGGGCGGGTGTGGTGGTGGGACGGAATGCATGGCGCGCGCCACAGAGTACTGGGCCTCGTGTCTGCCAGTACTGAGCTGAACGGGCTTCTAATATAGAGCCGTTTCACCCTGGGCCGCTCAGTCATAGTAAGCAATAAAGGCTGATGACCTAAGGTGATAACTGTGTGTGGGGTACTAGTTTTATTATTAGTCTAGATGGCTTTCAAGGGGTTGAGAGTACGGCGAGAAGAATGTCTTCAAAGATGTGCAGAATGTCTCAGGTTTGGGTTACTCGTGGGCCGGAGAAACTTGTCTTAAGGTTGGCGACACGTGTGTGTGTGTGTGTGTGTGTGTGTGTGTGTGCAAATTAGGGACAAACATTATAGGTGAACATTAGTCTTGTTTTCTCCTTGCCATAGAATAGTTATTGACTGGTGTGCTGCGTCCACTCACTTGGACTGATCAGTAAGGCGGCGACCTTGATTCTTGTTAGATCAAATATTCTTCATCAATCAGTCATTTTTTGCTCATAAATGCCATCTGATAAAGATGCTGAAAACATTTGCCTAACATTTGAAAGGATCCTTGGTGCTTCGCAATGGACAAAAGTCAACTGAACAAGTCATCTCTGTTTACCAAGTCCAGATGAAAGACTGAACGTTTTTCACACAAGTCTTTGTTCGCACACCTGAGGTCTCTCTTCAGATCTGACAGGTAAATTACTTTTGAATTGGTGTGGCCCAAACCGCAGTCACCACGTGTAGCGCCGGCAGATGCCAGCAGCAGGCGAGGGTTAATGACCAAATACTTCGCGAACCATAAACAAAATAGAACAAGTGCCGAGGCTTGCAACAAGTTTGATGCCAGAGCTAAGAGGGTTGAGCTACAAGGAGATAAGTTAAGGGAAATCAGTTTTTCAACCCTTGAACAGATGGGTTACGGTCACAGGACACGATAGCAAATGGAGTATACAAAAGGGGACAAGGACATCCTCTTCAATTTCAGAGACAGTAGGACCAGACGACAATAGGTGGAAGCTGAAAATGTAAAAGTCTGATAAATTTCAGCATATACCCTCTACGGGTGCTAAAGTGGCATGCACAGTCAACCAGCCTCTTAAAATACAAGTACTTTTAGTGGTCAGTCGTACAGATAGGGACGTGATGGACCATTAGGATGGAGGATTGTATTAATGAATTTGGACAACTGGGAAAAAGTTTGTAATTTGTTGCTAGTGAAACCTAACCATCCGAGGCCCAATACCTGCTATTTGAGGCCTAATGTGGTACATTTGTGCTATATTAGGCCTAGGAATAATTGTTTTTTTAACTTGTTTTTTCCAGACTTTAAAATCAATAGTACCAAATTCTTTCTATTTATCCGTCACGATCGATATCTGTGTGATCGTCCAGTTACAAGTAGTACCATCTTATTAGGAGTATGGTTGGCTGAAAGTAGTGGTTGTGGAAGCCACCTCCAGCCACAAAGTTAAGGCCACAATCATACATATAGAACTTGCAAACTTCCAGTGGTAAAATGTCTAACAAAATTCGGACGTCGGGCTTAAATTAATACACAACGGGTACAACAGGGCAGGTAGGGCGGGGGATAATGTGAGACCGTAGTCTAGTTATTTATGACACGGCTAGACTAGAGCTCTGACAGCTCTAGCTGATAGTCTGTCTGTCGGTGACTACGGAGGAGTCACTGACAGGCGAGTACTGTGCTTCTGGGTCTCTTGGCGCTCTTTCCTCCCTCTTTCTTGGCGCTCTCTTTCCTCCCTCTTTCTTGGCGCTCTCTTTCCTCCCTCTTTCTTGGCGCGCTCTTTCCTCCCGCCCCGCGTGGCCTTGGTAAGGCTTGACGGAGTGTTGTATTTGCCTGATGAATGATGAATACAGAGTGTATTTATGGATTACTTCACAAGGGGGCGGGGTGCATGCTGGCGACTGTGTACGCATACGCGCGCACGCTAGGTGCGCCCGCGCACATGTGCATAGAGGGAGTAGAGGGAGGGGGGCTACACAAGTTACCTACGGGAGGGAGGTGGTGACACACGCACACACATACGGGGATATGGATAAAGCTGTACACGCCACGGGGAGGCGGGAGCTACAGGCGGGAGCTACACGCTTGCTTCAACACAGCCAGTCATCACCCAGTCGACTGGGACAACTGGTGCTCCCGAAGCTTCCCCCCCCCCCATCCCCCTCACCCTTCCCCTCTTCCTTCCCCCCCATCGTGTTGTGGTGGGGCGCCGTGCCGTCTTCAACCAGGAGCTTAATTATTTTTAATTCCACAATTTCCATGCCAACCCCACATCGGTAACGCCTTTGTTGTATGGGGGGAGGGGGGCGTTAACAACCCTCCTACCCTTCCACTACAATCTCTGCTCTTCCCTCTGTATCTATACATGCTCAGACCACAAGCACATTGAGGTTTAAACAACCATCGTTACTCGTAATGGGTCCAAAAGGATTAACAGACTAGAAGGATTATTAAATGAATTTAATTTTAATAATAGGGGTATGATTGGGGCAAAAATATAGAACTTGCAAACTTCCAATGGTAAAATGTCTTGAAAAAAGCTCCCATACAAGGACAAGTGACTGCCCAAGAAGCATAGTGTCTGCTTGAAGCATTTCTTTGCGGAGGGTCAGAGAGGAACCTCCTAGAAGAACGCAGACGACTCTACTAAAGAAGGAAAAATATTAAAGGCTTAAGCAGACATGACTATCACAGCAAACAATAAATTCTAGAGATTGAAGAAATAGAGCAGCCGCTGGAGCGATCATTCCTGCTTGAAATGGATTTGAGACAGTCATTCAAAGGACAGAAAAATTCAATATTTTTTCACGTATGCCAAATACAGATAAAAAAAAACTGCCAATATACACAAAGGGTGGCAAAGAGAAGAAACATATTGGAGTGAAAAATATCGAAAGAAATGCAAGACAATCAATGAAGGGGTGCCCCAGGCACAGAGAGCACTGTCTCAACATCAGACGTCCACAGCTGTTCAACACACTCCCAGTTAGCATAAGAAATATTGCCGGAGCAAAGTTGGAATTCTTCAAGAAGCACTTTGATTATTTAATACAGATCAACCGAGTTGTTGTGGATATGGGAGTCTATAAGCGCTCCAAGCAACTGCTTGCTGAACAAAGTTATCAGAAGTCCAGCCTGGCCCCAGGCCGGACTTAGGGAATAGAACTCTCAAAACCCCCTCTAGGTAACTTCCAGTCAACACCCCCAACCTCTGCCTCCTTCCTCTAACCGTCGGTCTTATTAACAACACTGACGGTCTGAAAGGCAGTCAGAGTTAACAGCTCTACCCAGCATGAACGGATGGTGAATACCAGGTGCCGTATATGGCATTATATCCTGGCACTCGGTGGCAGCACTGCCCAGGTGCAGGTTGAGGATAATTGACCTGCCAGAGGTGGTGATGCCACCAGGTGCTGCCTACTCTCCCGGGGCGCTGGTGGGGTGGGGGGGCGCCTCTTGAACAGTCTCCTACCTGCTCTCTCGACCCCCCCCCCTTCCACTCCCCAGTCCGGCTTGAGTAACGGGAACCAACAGCACAGGAATATTGAACACACTGATGCTCCTACAGTGTCCCAAGTTGCATCTAACGGACATACACGTGGCATTAGTGTAGCAACGTGTCCTTGTTTGCGTGCAGTAGGCGTGTGGTGGTGTGGAGTGGCAGACAGACGGGCAGGTGGAGAGCTTTCCGGTTTATAACCTCTGGTCGTGACCACACTCCCGCCAGCTGCCATGCTGTCTACCATCTGGTGTATAAAAGTGTGGTGTTTTATACTATTATGACAGTTTAACATAATGAATTCATCAGTGGCAGAAAGGGTGTCAAGTGAGCCTCGGGCAGGAACCTCCTGGTCCCATAACATTAGCTTAGTTGCCCCTTCAGACGCCCTGGGGAGGGCGGGAAGAGGGAGCTTGACTGTAAAATTAAATTCAGTATAGACCTTATACTGAATTTAAGTATAGTCCTCAAGTAAATTCTATAAATAAACATTCTATTTTTACTATAGAATTATTTAATATAGACTTACAGGCTCGCCTACACCCACCACCACCCTCCAGTGGTCGTTACAGGACTAGGGTTATGGCGCCATATAGGACTAACTGTTGACCACCATATTACGTCCATCGTCGAGGACAGGTTACGAGAGGCTTAATGTGTTGCGGCAGGTGTAGTGGGGGCGCTCCACGGGGTTATGACAGGTGTGGGGGTTGGAGGAACGACGGTAAGCCGGTTGTGTGTTGGACGCTCCTGGACGTACTGGTTGATACCTGGTTGATGCCTGGTTGATGGGGTTTTGGGAGTTCTTCTACTCCCCAAGCCCGGCCCGAGGCCAGGCTTGACTTGTGAGAGTTTGGTCCACCAGGCTGTTGCTTGGAGCGGCCCGCAGGCCCACATACCCACCACATCCCGGTTGGTGGAGGGTACACCACAGGTACGCCAACTGAACGTACCTGGTACTTGTGGGTACGTCTCAGGTCCGTACCTCTGAACCACATCTGGAAAGACAGTAGTTGTTTATACTGATGTGCTTCTCTATTCCGGCAGAATCTGTTTAATTCTGTACTTGCTGCGGGTGCCATATTGACTATCTTCACCCCAGACATTACCCTGACCTGAAGGTTCAGGATAAGTGTTGTACAAGTCGACAAGTGGTCATTTAGGGGGGAAGATATCACCCCAAATGCTTTTCTGGGTATTTTGCTGGAAAAGATCTGCCTCAAAATTTTAAGTTTGATCTGAATAAAGGTTTGGTAAATTGAAAACATTACAGCACAATTGTTAGGGTTTGAACGTGCTGCTGTATTCTCCACTCGAATACATTAATCTATTTTCCATAGCATCTTTTAGTAGATGTTTAAGTCCTTGATAATCGTCATAGACATAACCATTGGTATTGTCTGTGCGTCAGTGGATAAAGATAAAACACATAATGGATTCTTGTTTGTTGTTGTTGTTGTTTTTAGATTTAGCTACTCAGAACGAAGTATAAACTACGGGCTCACCATAGCCCCTGCTACTTGGAACTTTTTGTTCCGGGTAGCGAATCTTAAACAAGAGAACGAAGTGTCCATGTAGCACGGGCTATGGTGAGCCCGTAAGGTTCTTGTTTGAACTCGCTTGTTTTAGTAAAGGAGCCATGGATAGACAGCTGCCTGGTGAGTGAGGGACAGGGTGACGGAGGCCATAACCACAAGGGCCTAGAAGGTAGCCCCCCCCCCCCGGGGCCTCCGCTACTCCTGGCACCTCTCCCAGAAGTGCCAGGAAGTGCCACTCCCCCCCCCCAAAAAAAAAAAAAATCTCCCAGCAGTCACTACCTATCCTCACACTACAATTTTAACTCTATGAATCGAGATCCATATTCTTATATTTAGTCGTGATGATAAACACATCTTTTTTTTTACATTCCTTGGCAGTGGTTTTGGATTCTGCAAATTGTGGAAGAATTGGTCCAGGTGTTTGGGGTCATGACGTGGTGTTTAAGATTCAGCATCTCTGAACAAAAAGTTTAAAGTAGCACGGGCTATGGTGAGCCCGTAGTGGGCTGGTCCCAAGATAATGAGAGGAGCGGGACTGTATGTGGATGGTCCTGACATTAATAAGCGCGTCCAGGACAGGACAATAACGAACGTGTAAGTATTAGCGAAAAGACCTACCATAACACGTTAATGTTGAATTATAAATACACAGCTACCTTACCTTACCTTGTGCAGCTATTAAAGTTAAGGAATCTGTAACTAGCAGAGAATAAAAAAAGGTGTGCAGGATAGATGTAATAATCCCCGGGTGAGTGGATTCAAACCCGACTACGGCGGTCTCCGGGTTTGGAGTCCCTGTGCCTGCCTTCACCAACTTCAAGGTCAACTCAGGAGCTCACAGTTCTTGCCACGGCGCTGGAACTAATCGTATTGGCGTTTGCCTTTCCATTGGAGACTTTTGGCGCCGTGGAGAGGGGGGGGGGGGTCCTGCTGCATGGGTGACAGCTTCTCCCATATCAACCTACCCTGGCTGTGCGCCTTAGAGAGGCCACTCCAGAGCGCAACTCCATAGTCTCCTGAGACTGATGGATGCCTACTAATCTCCGTTGAGGTCTGGTAAAGACCTTTGCTTCCCGGTCTCTTGGGTAGACCGTAGTGGTCCCGGGAAGGGACCAAGAGGGTGTGTCAAGAGGGCGGTGAGTGTACGGGAGAGGCATCATGTTACCTCCCTGCTCTCAACACCACGTAACACTATAACCTCCTCCTGCCTCTTGATGCCTCCTCCACTGACGCCCCCAATATTTCCCCCACCACGGGGTCAGGTAGTGGTGAGGGGGAGGGGAATATTCTGCACTCTTCTAGAAGGCGCCTGGATGTTGGGGGACTCCTGGGGTCGCCCCCCACCACCACCTCTCCCAGCTGGCGTACAACACCGACCAGTACACACACACGCGATAGAGATGTGGCCACCACATCTGTACATGCAACAAGCTTTATTCACTACCACAGTATTCCATTAGTAGAAAACACCAGAGGGGATTGTTCTACGACCTCCATACCAGTCACTGGTAACCTGTCCACGGCGCCCTGGCCTCCACTGCCGGCACCACTGATCTGATCATCACTCAGATAAAAGAAAAATTCGAGCCCAATAAGGGCCACTCCAGGTAAGGGCCAGTGACTACCTTAGGATGGTGGTGATAAGAAGAGGTACAAGGCTAGCATACTGGAGAGGAATGTGGTGGTAATTACAGACTTCCTGGAAGAGAGAACTGGAAGAGAAACAATAGTGGCAGTGGTGTAGTTTGTCGGCGGGGAAGCTGCCTGGAGATGTACCAATCCAGAGAGCGACATCTCATGAATCAGTGTAAGAATACTTAATGTATCTTGAGGTTATCTTGATGATTTCGGTGCTTTTTAGTGTCCCCGCGGCCCGGTCCTCGACCAGGCCTCCACCCCCCCAGGAAGCAGCCCGTGACAGTTGACTAACTCCCAGGTACCTATTTACTGCTAGGTAACGGGCATCAGGGTGAAAGAAACTCTACCTATTGTTTCTCGCCGGCGCCCGGGATCGAACCCGGGACCACAGGATCACGCGTCCAGTGTTCTGTCCGCTCAGCCACCGGCTCCCGTGCTACCTCAAGGCACTTCGCCATTGTCACTTAGTGCCCTTTAGTCTTGACTGTGTGTAGTGTTCATAATATATGTGCCAGTTTCTATACACGTGTGTGTGTGTGCGCTTGTGGTACGTGACTGGCGGTGTTGTCACAGGTTTTAGTAATGGTAATGTTCTCGAAACACTTTTTTTTCTCTCATTGTTTAGGCAAAGTATTCACCATAAATTCCCTTGGTACATAATTCGTCAGGGTGTTTTTGTTAGCTTCTCGTTTATGGTGTTTTAAGCATGTTTTTCTTTTTTGACGTCAGATTAAGTTCACGTAATGTGAGAATAGAGAGAACATTAGTGTTGTACAGACGCTCGGCCACCGACCATGTAGGGCACGCTACTGGCCGGGGCCCCTTCTCTACATCAAGCGGGGAAACGCCCACGCTTCATAAATGTGGAAGCATAGCCAAGGTCGTCTGCCGTATTGCAGCCTTATTGGTGTTTATACACTGTCTGGTGGGCGGCTGGGGTGGGCGAGGGTGGGCGGCTGGTGGGGCGAGGGTGGGCGGCTGGTGGGGCGAGGGTGGGCGGCTGGTGGGGGCTAGGGTGGGCGGCTGGTGGGGGGCTAGGGTGGGCGGCTGGTGGGGGCTAGGGTGGGCGGCTGGTGGGGGCTAGGGTGGGCGGCTGGTGGGGGCTAGGGTGGGCGGCTGGTGGGGCGAGGGTGGGCGGCTGGTGGGGGCTAGGGTGGGCGGCTGGTGGGGGCTAGGGTGGGCGGCTGGTGGGGGCTAGGGTGGGCGGTATTACTTCGTAAAACAAAGACTTAAACTGAAGAGGAGAGACAGGCAGACTTGCCACGACTGAGTCACCAAGTAAGAGGTCTGACAATGAGGTCTGACGCAACGTTTAAAGAACACAATATGAGCATCCATCATCCAGGAGATTGTTAGGGCGTGTTAATGAACACTTTAACAACAGTGTTGCAACAACCTTGATCAAACCTCGCTTTGCATCTTGTATAAAACAGGTCCTCACACTTCCCTTCGAGACAAGCTAGGAAAGCTATAACAGCTAAAAAAAAAAAAAAGTATGGGGATCTACTACTCGCCGAGAATCACTAACGAACTTTTAACTACTGGAATTGCCTAAAAAAAACTATTTGGAAGTCAGGTTCCAAACATGCACAATAAGATTCCAACGTAAATAATGACGGAAATTTGTTCTTCATTTTTCAGTGAATCTGTTTTCTTTAAGTTCACCTAAAAAGTTTCAAGTTTACTGTAGAGTGGTGCCGCTCGACTCCCGCACCGCCAATACACCCTGACTGGCTCAACTTTGTTGGAGTTGTTGTGTAGACCTTGGCTCGGTGTTGTTGTGGAGGATGAAGAGAGTAGCCTCGCCTGGTTGTGGCTTGGAGGAGGAGTCATCATTCTTGGCGTGTCTGCCAGACTTGACGCGGCACCTGCCTGGTCTGCCCTCCCCTTCCCCAAGTTTCCGGGCAGCAGCATTGCTGTGGCGGCCGTAAGACTGTTCTAGTGTTCCACTATCTTGTCAAATATTAGTGATGGGCGGTTATGCTACACGACACCATTTGCCTCCAGTGTCTGGTTACTTTAATGTTTTATCATACTCGGCGCTGTTTTTATATACCATAATTGGCTCAAGAGAGATTTAGCAAAGTTAATATGTGTTGTGTGTGCACGGGTTGTGTGTAGTTACTGTTTTGTTTTGTGGGAGAATCATTTAATTTGCATCACCTGGAGGTAACTAGTAAATTAACCACTGTAGAGTGGTAGGTCACCAGTCTGCTTCAATTACTAAATGACTACATTTTCACGCGGTACAAGATGTGATGATCTAGTGTGTCGTCCACGCAATACACATTTATCATCTATATATATAGCTAGCCATTCACGCTTAGCTGTGTGGCTAGCTTAAAAAGACCTGGGTCGTATAAGCTGTACCAACGGTATTTAGATCTTTGTTTACAGCGATGTGGTCTATTTTGTGTGAAGGTATGCACCTGTGTTGTCAGTGAGACTGGACTGGTGGGAGTGGGTGGGTGCTGGCTGTGTGTCGCGTGGCGGATGAATGCATTATGTTTGGCAGTAGGTGGGCGGGCCTGTCTGGGTGGGTGGGTGGGCGGGCGGGCGGGTGGGCCTGTCTGGGTGGATGGGCGGGCGGGCCTGTCTGGGTGGGCGGCCGTCGGTAACTCACGTCTACATGGCCCAGGTCATGATGATTCACAAGGGAGCACTGCTCATGTATATAAAAGCACTGCAGGCACAAACGCCCCGAACCACTTGGAAGTGAAGCACATCTCCGCCAGCTGGACGTGTCTGCAAGAGTTGATAGTCTTAACCGTGCGCCGCCTTGTTAGCCAGTGTGTCCCGCAGTGAATGAGGCCAGTCTGGGGAGCCGTGTCCGGGACTCCCACTACCCAATGGGACCTTAATAAGGTAATCTAGATCACTACCACTCAAGACCTCTACAGTCTTCTGCTCCTCCCAAGCCTCATCTTGAGCCTGGTATGGCCCTGATGCCTGCCACTCGCGGTCATACACCTCGGCGTCCTCGAAATACTGAGCAATGTTCCACACGAACAATGATGGCTTTTCCATGATATTTTAAACTGTCATTTTGTCCAGGAATATGCTTGGAGCATAACTGGAGAGGGTTGTGGGAGTTGTTCTAGTCTCCAAGCTCGGTCTGGGTCCAGTCTTGGTAATTTTGTCCAACAGGCTGTTGGTCAAAGCTACCCGCAGGCCCATTACAACCTGGTTGGTCTGGGACTTCTTCCAGGAAAATGTCTTATTTTTTTCTTGGCCACTTTACTTTTGTACCGGCAATATTTCTTTGTTCGCTGGGATGATTATTAAACAATCTTGGAGCTCTTATGGTAACTGTTCTGTCCCTATGGAACTTCTACACTTCACTGTGTTTATTTTGCATTTCCTTCCTTTCCTTTCCAGCACAGCTAGGTTAGTGCACGTAGACGAGAACTACAATTGACCTCGAGGTGGTGGTTACTTCTGGGGGGTCTGACCTGACATACGACGCCATCTTTGAAAGGCCTGACCGCTGGATGGACAGTGCTTTAGGATTCGTAGTCCTGAGGTTCCGGGTTCGATCCCCGGTGGAGGCGAAGACAAATGAGCAAAATGTTTCTTTCACCCTGATGCCCTTGTTACCTAGCAGTAAATGGGTACCTGGGAGTTAAACAGCTGCTAGGGGATGTTTTCTGGGAGTGTAACAAAAAGGAGGCCTATGGAGGACCGGGCCGCAGGGACGCTAAGCCCCGAAATAATCTCAAGATAACTTGACCTCCCCTCCCACTCGCTGGGAGGGTAGCGGAGGCCTATTGGCCTAAACGGGCCAATATCTTGACCCATTTTTAAGGCAAGTTTAACAATATGATGGTAAAAGTGGAGGTGGTCGGGTAGGGGGGATACGGCAACGAAGGGATAGTAGGTCCTTGTGAATGGGGGGGTTGGGGGGGGGGCGGAGGTTATTAACTCTTGAGGTGGGGGGGGGGGTAGGGGGTTAACCGCGGGGTGACGGCGGAGGTTAAGTGCGGGGACGTCAACCTCATAGTTCAACTGAGCGCTCTGATACACTCGGCTGATTAGCCGGGAATGCGAACAATTGGTGGCAAAAGTGCAGGCCTGTACCTCTCCTTCCACACACACAGGCTCAGGAACCTGTACACCTGTTGATTGACGGTTGAGAGGCGGGACCAAAGAGCCAGAGCTCAACCCCCGCAAGCACAACTAGGCGAGTACAACTAGGTGAGTACACTTTATGGAAGAAATCTTTTGGAAGTCTCGGTACAAGTAAAGACATTTACATTCACATCAAAATTATCTCTTGCAAGTGTTTTATAAAACAAAATTTTTATTAGATTGATGTGGAGCATTAGTCTGAATCACACATGTCGAGTTCTCTGCGTCAAAGCTCCCCACCATCTCCCAACGTCACGGTGAGAATATCTTTATTATTAACATCTTTATTGACAAAATTAATTACAATTTTGCCTAATCTGAGGATTTTGATAGTCTTATTAAAGTGAGGATAATGCTGGTATTCACTGTCACGCAGGACAGAGGGTCATAAAAGACAATAGGTCTAAACTGTAGGCTGAAGCACACACACATCATGGTTACAATCAATGTTTTAATGTATAGAAAGTTGTTTTCACATATCCATTGTGCACTGCCACACAAGGGCAGGGATGGGTGGGTTTTGTGAGAATGCCTCCTGGCACAGGTGAGCCGGGGACCGCCACCGCTGACTTAGCACTTGATAAATGAAGATGGAAAAAGTTCAGTGTGGGTGGCGGCAGAGTTTTTACTACCCTCGAGGTTACGTACAATATACGAGGCATCACAAGTATTTCAGTGCACTGTTCCCGGCAGTACGTGGAGGTTGTAAACTGTGTAAGGATTTACATGGCTTTAACAACTTGTACAACCTGTAACTGCCTACCTAGGCAGGAGCCGGTCGGCCGAGTGGACAGCACACTGGACTTGTGAGCCTGTGGTCCCGGGTTCAATCCCAGGCGCCGGCGAGAAACAATGGGCAGTTTTTTTTCACCCTATGCCCCTGTTACCTAGCAGTAAAATAGGTATCTGGGTGTTAGTCAGCTGTCACGGGCTGCTTCCTGGTGGTGGAGGCCTGGTCGAGGACCGGGCCGCGGGGACACTAAAAGCCCCGAAATCATCTCAAAATAACCTCAAGAATCTCAAGATAACCTCCCCGAGCCCGGCCCGCCTTGCGAGGTGGTCACACGGTACAAACCGCGAATCTCTCTGGGTCCAACAGTACTTTTGTACGTTTGGCCAAATTGTTATAAGTATTATCTATTCTGGAGGCTGGATTTAATCCAGGTATTGTGGTGATCACACCCACCCCGACTCTCCAGCGCCGCGCTCCACTGCCTGTCATCCTGACATAGAGGGGAAACTGAATGTGGTAATGGATGTGTAGGGGCGGTGCTTGCAATGGCGTCACCTGACCCGAGCAGGTGTGAGGCAGCTGGAGAATTTCCTGCGAGTCTCCGTGCTGGGGCAGTCACTGGAGGACGGGCACCACTCCCAGGGTAACACACACACACACACACACTGGTCACCATCGGCCAGTATTTGGAACACGAGAAAAGCGAAAATGTATGGACAATGTGCAGTAGTTTTGAGCTTCTCATAATGAGCCCCGCACACAATAAATAACCAGAGTTTCTTTGTCTGGTTTTCAGACAGTTTGACTTTGAGTCTGGCTTTCGTCTGGAAAGGTTCTACACACGTCGGACATGTTACGTTGCACATCACGTCCTGGTATACGAAGACTCACATGGCCATGTCCGCCATTGTTGACCTTGTTACCCTTGGCTCGAGGTTATCTTGAGATGATTTCGGGGCTTATTTTTTTTTTGTCCCCCCGCGGCCCGGTCCTCGACCAGCCCTCCACCCCCAGAAAGCAGCCCGTGACAGCTGACTAACACCCAGGTACCTATTTTACTGCTAGGTAACAGGGGCATAGGGTGAAAGAAACTCTGCCCATTGTTTCTCGCCGGCGACTGGGATCGAACCCAGGACCACAGGATCACAAGCACAGCGTGCTGTCCGCTCGGCCGACCGGCTCCCATTACAATATTCTCAAAGGACGGTCTTCCAGCATAATGCAATGAAATCACACGAATTACATTATTTATGCACTTGAAAACTAAACTTGAGGACCATATTTTGTGGAATTTTGCTAGTTTATGGACCTCGGGACATCTAGGCATTTTACTTAGCAACTGTTGAAACAATGGCGACTAATCAAAGGTAAATTTTAATTCGTGTGTTCTTCAATCTTGTTCACGTGCTCTATTACTGTTATAGATTCAACTAGTTCCAAGTAGCACGGGCTATGGCGAGTCCGTAGTGGACTTACCTGGCACAGGAGTGGGGCAAGTAGGACGGGCCATGGTGAGCCCGTAGTGGACTTACCTGGCACAGGAGCGGGGCTGTGTTAATGTTATGGGTCCAGAGCTTTGATCAACCACTCCTAGAGTGGTCTGCGAGTTACCACCACACTTCTGCGTTGAAGGAACCATGTTATAAACCTCTCCCAAGATGCACTATATTTCTCGACCAAAAATCATTCACTCCAAAAAAAAATCTACCACTTATGGGTTACTCATGCCCGTGCCACCTCTTGGGTGGCTTAATCTTCATCAATCAATCAGTTACACTATGGGGCTGAGTGGGGCGGGGACGAACAGTCAAATTTAACGAGAGCATCCACGAGGCCTCGTCATAAACCTGGCCGGGGAAACTGATCCCCGGAATAGCAAGAGAAATTTGTGCTTTCGAATGTTTTTTGCGTTGGCAGGGTGAATACGGCAGGTGTACACTCAACCAGCCGCCATCGGTGGCAACAATCAACCAAAGACTGACGAGCAGTGTAGTAAAGTTGGCAGCCAAACTGTCACCTTGAAGGGGATAAGATTAGTGAGAGGTGCAAAGTAAATCCACAAAGAGCATTGTAAACATTAGAGGTCCACGACTTGCCTTTTGTTGGGAGGCGAGAGTAAACAATGAGAGCTCTAAAGGAGGACTTGTCTAGTTTCCTCTTGAACTCAACAGTTCCTCTGGCGTTACGGGCTCCACGGGCCTGGAGGCTGTGAAGGGTCACCAGAGAAGGGCGCGACAGTACACCACCAACTGGAGACACTTAGTGTTTGTTACCTGTTGACTGTATATAGACAGGTAGTGGAGGGTAGCTTGGGCCCTGACCGGAGTAACATCACAACTTTCAGAAGCTTTCATATTATACTTGGAAATTATATTTTCCCACCCCGCATCTGTCTTGACCTTCGACGATAAATTGTCCAATAGAGGGTGTGGGGGGGGGGAAGAGTGTCCCCTTCCTACTGTTTCAGACGAAGGACCAGTTTAACCTATACTTGTTCTATCACAATCTACTTTGAGAATGGTCCAGGACGGACCGAAACGCCGTCGTCCCTTCAATTTCTAGTGTGTGGTCCGGTCAACATACTTCAGCCACGTTGTGACTCATCGCCTGTGTACTTGTTCTAATTTTCAACTTCAAAAAGCACAGCAGAGTTGTTAGTTTCAGAATTCTTTGTTGCTTTAGTTATTTAATATGAATGAGTGTTGTGAGCCGATACTTATGAAGCAGGAAATGTTGCACACGTGTCACTGGGAGTCGAGCGGTGAGGCGCCATGCGAGCCGCCTCACTTCGCCTCCACGCCCAATTAAGCCGTAATTTTTTTGTGCGCGTGAAAGCGAAACTTGTAATTCGAGTTTTACGTGGCATCGCTTGAACTCTCGAGTAATATCTCAAATGTGCAGCAGCCATCACAGCATCTCTTGATTGACGGCGTGATGTCCTGAGTAGAGCGGCTGGTATGTTCTGTTGTGGACCGAGAGCTACACCATAATGCAAACAGACTAATCTGTATCTTAGATTCTAAAATCGCCAGGAACGGTTTGATACCTCGTATTAGACAATGTTAGGGTCAGTAACAGTAGCAATTACAGTAATAACTGTTAATACTGCTCCTGCTGTTACTGTTAAGTGGCACCAGAAACTACCTAGATTTAGGACATTGACACTTGTTGACGCGCGAGTGAGGACATGTTTGGGTCAGCGACACAACGGGCAGGTTGTTGCTGCCCCACACCCCCACCACCTCCACCACTGTCCATGACTAATGGAATAAAGTTGGCTTCTCGTGGCATGTTTGGTGGTAACCTTTCTCATGTGGGGCGCCTGGCCGTATGGGGGCACGCTGGCACGGCTTACCGTCCTCTCCTAACATGGCAGCTTAACCAGCAGGTTGAGGCTCTCGGCTTGGGAGCATAATTCAGGGGTCGAAGTCGCTGGTGCAGTCTTCGCGCCGGCTGATGGTCGGCGATGGGCCCCAACTGAGGCAGGGGTCCGAACTGGTCGTAGCAGGTGGGAGTGGACGGTCGTGACACGTCATGTTCAAATCATAGTGCGAGTGACAATCTATTGCATTTTCTACTGTGGGAAGCTTGGCTGAACGTGATGCATGTGAAAAGTAAGAAAGCAACAAAGAATTAAGCAGCTGGAGTGATCTCGACCCGCGAAGCTGAGGGGGGGGGGGTGTGAGGGGTCTGGCATGAGTCACTCAGGGTGGGGAGGGGGGGGCTTGTGGGGGGTTGGAGGCTCGGCGACTAGTATAGGTCTCAAGACGGTGTTGGGGAAGGGGGCACTCAACGTCTCATCTCGATATAACCTCTATGTAACCCTAAGTTTAATCCTGTGTGTGTGATAACTTAATTGTCAAGTTTCAGTGTGAGCTTTATACTTTCACAAAGTTTCTTCTCAATGTCGAGCGCTTCATAGTATAAACTTTTGTTCAATATTTTAAGTTTAAAAACACAATTTATGGTTCACATTCAGATGCAGAATGTAACTCATACAGAAAATTATTCAGGCATCTTAGGGTGTCGTCCTGTCAGCTTGTATAGGACAAGTGTGATGGTCACTCTGCCTTGGTCAGTGTGGCAGAGCTGCTATTCCAACTGGTTTTCTTAATGTTAACTTTGATGCGGTAGATCTTGTTAATACACCCTGAACCTCTTTGTTCCTGCTACATCAGCCTGGCCTCGGGCCGGGCTTGGAGAGGAGAACTACTCCCAGAACCCCATCAAGCAAGTATCAGATCCCCCTCAATGATATTTATAGCGACTATTTGCTCAAACGTACGAAAATGAACTGTTGGGCCTAAAAACGGTTAGTTTTCTGCTATTGAATTAACCCAAATGGTTCACTAAAATGAGAGTAACTGGGTGGTGGTTGGAGAGTGATGCTTAGATTGTGTTCTGTGTGTGTTGGGTGTGTGTTAGGCCGTGAAGTTTGGTGAGGGAGGAGGTGGGGGGGGACCTTAACTGTTGTACGTTAGGCTGACCTGGAGTTACGGCGTGTGAGACAGGTGTTGGGGGGGGGGGGGGCGGTGTGTGCCGCTGCTGGGCTGACAGCAGCAGACAGGTATGTATATCTCCCATGTCTCGCATTCTTGTCTCACCATCCTCACCCCCCTCCCTCCCTTCCCCACGTCTCACCATCCTCACCCCCTCCCTCCCTTCCCCATGTCTCACCATCCTCACCCCCTCCCTTCCCCACGTCTCTCACCATCCTAGCCCCCTCCCCCCCACGTCTCGCCATCCTCACCCCCTCCATTCCCCATGTGTCACCATCCTCCCCCTCCCCAAGTTTCTCACCATCTTCATCCCTCCCCCCCCACCACACAGCTTTCCCTGGCTGCTACCCCCCTCTACACACTGTTGTTCTCCGGTGACCCGAGGCGGCCTGATGCAGGTGTTCACGAGGTCATCACTACGTCTTGTTCCCCGTGTACAGGAATGTCAATAATGACGACGGCGTTATCCCTGCTGCAGGAGCAGGTGGCAGGGGCGGTGTTGTCACGGGGTACAGCCAGAGGCAGAGTTGTGTGATTCAACACTTGGGAATGTACACACACACACATACACACACACATACACACACACACACACACACACACACACACACACACACACACACACACACACACACACACACACACACACACACACACACACACACACACACACACACACCCCTTCCGTGGCTGTCATATGGAGGTCAGCGTGTCGGGAGTGGGTTAAATAATTAAGCTTTTCGTGGCGATTCCTATTTGTATAAGATTTTTTGATTGCTGCCGCCGAAGGCGGCTTGTTTATTGTGCACCCCATACTCATCCTGTGAGCGGTAGCGCAAAAGCATTACAGAGGGCACAAAAGGTCTTTAGCGTGGAGAATTATCAATTGGTAGGAAATGTGAGGGGGTGAAGGTGCGGCACTAGGGTGACTAGCTTCTGTCCTCTACCTTTCCTCTACTGGCTAAGTTGGGGGTGGGTGGGGGTGTGTCAGTCTTAGCCTCGGAGAGGAGAGCTCTTTACAAGACGCGGGGTTCCCCAGGAGGCGCCGTAAGGTGCCAACCAAGCCATCACTACACACGACAAAGAATAAATCCTTCCCTCTGCCGCTCACGAGGCCCGCGGGGGGTGGTTTTACCCTGTGATGTGTATTTACAAACAATAGGACGGTTGAAACGTAGTGGTGGCGCCCGTCCCCAGCCCAACTCTGGCGCGCCACCTTCACGTCCGCGCCGTCACCACCACCACCACAAACAGGAACAGTTACACCACGAAAATATAAAATAACGTAAAATACGTCACTGAGAGCTAAGAAAAGGTTCAATCGTGTGATACATTCCCATCAACTGCGTGGTACGCATGTGTTATCAGGAATAGGCATTACCCACGATATTGTAGATTAGTTAGTGTGAAGGATGACGGGTGGGTTCCCCACTACTTGCTACCCTGGTGCTTCACGGTAGGTTAAAGCTGCTGCTACCTCAGGTAGCAGTTGGTTTAGGGGGCCCTCTAGCTATTCTGGTTGTGGTGTTTGGGCTATACATTAAAACATTGATTGTAACCATGATATATATGTGCTTCAGCCTACAGTTTAGACCTATTGTTTTATGTATGACCCTTTGTCCTGCATGACAGTGAATACCAGCATTATCCTCACTTTAATAAGACTATCAAAATCCTCAGATTAGGCAAAATTGTAATTTTGTCAATAAAGATGTTAATAATAACTGATGCCACCTGTGACCCCTTGAGGCAGCTGGTACAGACTCTTGACCTCCGTCTCTGAGTCTGTGTACATACGTCACTACACGTGAAGCACTCTCAAGTTTCTCTTACTTGCACAATTCCATTTTTCCACTATTTTAACAAATTTCTTTTTTCTTGTCTTAGCTTGTTTAGGTTTTCAGGTATTGGCCTTGTTCGTGTACCACTAGTTCCTAATATTGTCTGTTTGCGATATCAATTTCCCTGATAATTTTGTGCATGATTATTGTCTCGTCTCTACCTGGAAATTCCTGGAAAACGTGGGGGACCAACCGGGTTGAAGTGGGTGTATTGGATATGACGAGTTAATAATCCTGGTGCCTGGCCCCACCTGGGCTTGTAGTAGTATTACAACCAGACCTTGCTCCCAGGTCTGGTTGTAATACTTTAGTTGTGAATGCATAATGAAGGTCCACACACACCAGTGAGCAGAGGGGGCAGGGAGACCCCCCCCCCCCACCTGAAGCTTACTCATTACCGACATCAAAAGGTGGCTTGTTGACTAGCCTTATGAATCCTCTTGAAGCCGGACCTCTGTTACAAGTTGTGTTCAAAGTGATTTTGTTGCAGCCTGACAGTTGATGATCAAACTAAACATTGTGAAATTAGAAATTGCATTTTTTAAAATATTAGAATGTCGATTTTCCGTCGTAAATTAATTATTTAAAAGACAATATCTTAATGTTGGTAAATGGTAAAAAAAAAAGTTAGCATCAAGCCATATAGGACCCATTTTACGAACTGAAGTTTTTATATTTGTTTGAATATTAACCTACACGGGTGGTATATAAGATCCTGAACGACTCCTTAAGATGTTAAAAGCAGGGCTTGTGTTAGGCAGTAGAGCGTACACCGCTTGATGTGGACGTAGGGAGACGGGTCCTCCGTGATGCCAGTAATCTGCTTTCTCTGCAAGATCCTTGTAAGGTTGCGTTTGGCACCTTGTCAGTCACCAGCGATGGTTTCATCACTGTACGCGTGCTGGACTCTGTCACTATTTGTTCAACGTCGACGACTTGATCCAAACCATCTTGTAGTTTCTTGCCATATATCTCAAAATTACTTGTATAATTTTTGCGTCATGCGGGTATTGAGGGGGACGAGTTCCTCCTCCCCTCGCCCCCCTCCCCCAGTGTGAGGGCACGTTATACAAGTGATGGGCACGTGGGCACGTGTTGAGGCGGGGGGGGGGGGGAAGAGAGCAGGATAGTGGGAAAGTTTCACCTAATAGTTTACTTGCTTAAGATAGTGATGGTGAGGGTGTAGGGTTGTGAAGAAA
Organism: Procambarus clarkii; assembly: GCF_040958095.1. Lineage (NCBI taxonomy): Eukaryota > Metazoa > Arthropoda > Malacostraca > Decapoda > Cambaridae > Procambarus > Procambarus clarkii. The sequence goes on along the minus strand of NC_091223.1, from coordinate 13,067,197 downwards.
GGAGGTAGTGACTGGGGAGGAGGAGGAGGAGAGGGGGGACACAGCATCAGTGGCTAAGCCAGTAGTGAGTCACAACCCTCTTCCCCCCCCCCCCCCCATGCCCTACCACCTCATGCCCACCACCCGCTGCCCACACCTGCTCTAGTGCCCCCTTCAGTCCTGTAAGCATGACATCCTGCAAGAGTTCAACACACACACACTTGCGTGCACCGCCACTAAGCGGCCTCCTGCAGGCGCCTGTGTGGCCGTCGGGGTTGTAGGGGTGACAAACCCGAAGGCGGTAATTGGCAATCAGGAGAGAGCTCCCTCTCCTGCCCGACAGCATGCCTTCCACCTCGTGTGGGGCTGAGAGGCAGGTAGGTGTGTCAGGTCCTGCTTCCCTGGTCGGGGGTGGTGTCTGGTCTCTGACACCAGTGTGTGTGTGCTAGTGAGTTTAAGTGTAATGGTAGCTTGAATGCTTAGGTTAACTAATTCTCCGTGTAGTGTATTGGGCATCTTGCTTGGAAGGAAGGAATTATCAAGGGAAAGCGCCAAGCCATTACGACTATATAGCACTGGGAAGGGGTCAGGAAAGCATCTTGCTTGGATTAAAAGATTTCATCACGAAATAAATAAGATTATCATCACTGTGTCAGTGATGTCAATACCAGTGCCAGTGTCAATACCAGACAAGGTCAGCCTTGTCATCTTGCTACAGCAATTGGAACAAAAGTTTCCACCCGTGTCCCCTAGTTTAAGTACTCAAATGAGAACAAAAAGGCGGAGGCGGAAACAAATGGGCAAAAGTTCTTCGCCCTGATGCTCCTGTTCATCTAGAAGTAAATAGATACCTGGAAGTTAGACAGCTGCTAGGAGCTGCTTCCTGGGGGTGTGTAACAAAAAGGAGGCCCGGTCGAGGACCGGGCCGCGGAGACGCTGCCGAAGTTATCTCAAGATAACCTATCAACTAGTAGGGGGGGGGGGAGGGGGTGGCATCAGAAGCAGAGCTCATAATACAAGCTCGAGTATTAATGCTCACACCGCAGGCGCAGTTCCACCATACGGGACAGTATTGTACGTTGGTTGGTTTTGTATTGTACGTACGTATTGTACGTATTGTACAGTATTGTACGTACGTTGGCGGATTGGATATGTATATGAGTGGGATTGGGTGGTTATAGATAGGAGCTGCCTCGTATGGGTCAATAGGCCTTCTGCAGTTGCCTTTGTTCTTATGTTGTGATGTCCGCACATGGATGGTATGACGTCAAGGCGGTCGACGCAGCCATTGTCATTAATCACGCCAGCGTTCTGGCTCCGTCTTGGGCATCATCCTATCATATTAGAAAATCTTAAATTGTTGTACCTGCTTGATGGGGTTCTGGGAGTTGTTCTACTCCCCAAGCCCGGCCCGAGGCCAGGCTCGACTTGTGAGAGTTTGGTCCACCAGGCTGTTGCTTGGAGCGGCCCGCAGGCCCACATACCCACCACAGCCAGGTTGGTCCGGCACTCCTTGGAGGAATAAATCTAAGTTTCCTCTTGAAGATGTCCACGGTTATTCCGGCAATATTTCTTATGCTCGCTTATGCTTATGTAGTCTGTCAGTCTAGTATAACATGCATTGTTATCTAGCATGATCAGCTCGCCTCTCCCGCAAATACTATACGTGCACCCATAAGCTCCAGCACTAGGAAAATTCTATAGTGAATTCTGCGCCGCGAGGCTCGCGTTATCTTTACGGCATTTCCGACGGTGATGTAATCGTCGATCAGTAATATAGCGAAGTTTACAATAAATGCTGTAAAGCGTGCTTAAGTAATCAGATTGTTCTTTACAGTGAGAAAAGAGGAAGGAAGGGAATTGATGGTCTTAATGGAGTGCCATTGTGTCTAGTCTCGCGAGGCATTCGCTTGCCTTATTTATTCAACAATGTTCTCAGTTTGTCTTTAACAGTTTATTTTTGTTTCCAGATAATGAATAATATTGACAATTTTAAAAGTTCTCCTGCTAGTGTTTTTTTAACGGACTTGTCTGAAGTTTTGTTAGTTTTGAAACCTAGCCTAACCTACTAGTTTTGAAAACCTTCTAGTTTTGTCTAGAATATAACCTGTCAAACTGTCAACATATAACCAGTGAAGGTCATATTCAGAGAACACTGTATGAACATCAGAGGTCCATGGGTGTTAAATATCCTTGTCAGTTAAAAGATTTATTGCCGGAATAAAAGTGAGCTTGAAGAACAAAAATTAGATACCTTCCTGAAAAGTGCTGGACCAACTAGGTTGTAGTAGATAGGTTTGCGGGCCGTTCCCAGCAAGTCTGTTGAACCAAGCTCTCTCTCAAGTCAAACTTCTCCCTAGACGGAGCTTGAGGAGAACTCTCAGAATCCTCTCCAGGTAAAATCCAGGTAACAACAATAAACTCGCCCCTCGGGGCAAAATTTACAAAAAAATTAATCGGGTCTACAATTTGTTGGGCGAACAGGGATGAACACCACAAGTCGCCCACGTTTGGTGCTGTTGAGCCTATAAGAAATAATAGTAAATATAGCTAGTGATTTATTATGGTATTAACGTGATCGGGAGCCGCCTTGCGCCACGCAGACGTTATTCAACGCAATAATTTTGATCGAATGTTTTGCGAGTATTTTGCTTGACTTTGGGGGTGGGATGTCCTGTGGATAGTCCGGAGGAATATTATAAGGTTGTGCACCTGGTAGCAGGGGACAACGAGGCTTGTCTGGCTTGTAAGAAGGCGGAAGGCAGGAGAGGCGTGTGACAGTGTGAGGCCTCGCTAGATCCTGCCGCCCTTCCTACACCAGGCGCGCTCTCTTGCACCCGCTCCCCATTATCCTACACCACCGAGAATGTTAGACACACACACACACACACACACTTGTGTACAAGAGTAGTGTGGCGGGTATATACACTGGTGTGTAGAGCACAAACTGGGAATATACACTGGGGGGTTGAAGAGAGCGGGGGTATACCACTGATGGTAGAGTGTGGGGTGGGAGGTGGCGCCGCCCCAACCTCCCACCAGCGCCTGAGGCCGGATGTCTACACCAGATGACCCGCTCAAGGCAACCCCCCCCCCCCCCCTTCCCCCACGCCCGCATGCTGCCGCCCCCTCGTCACTGCCGCCCCCCCGTCACTGCCGCCCCCCCGTCACTGCCGCCTCCCCGTCACTGCCGCCCCCCCGTCACTGCCGCCCCCCCGTCACTGCCGCCCCCCTTCCACGGCATGTACAGATGATTTCTCCGCGGGCCGGGCGGTGGCAGCCTACTGTAGGCGGGTCGACTATATATTACCTTAACGTTAACACATTCGAAGATATTTTTTTGGTGGGGATGAGAGGGGGTTAGAAGGCGTATGGTTGTGGAGAGAAAGCACGGGTTGAGGGGGGGCGGGTGTTGCTGTAAGCGGCTGGAGGGGGGTTGGGGTTATGGTGGGGTGGTGATGGGGGAGTCGGCAAGCAGTGGGGGTGTTGTCTGTGCATTCGTGCCTCGCTCCCTGCAAGTGAAGGCGTCGGCGCTCCTGCTGCTTCAGCTTCCCAAGCTCGACTGTGTGTGTATGTGTGTTGGAAGGCTCTCAGAGGACGAGGTCACGCCTTGGCAGCTGTTCCGGCCGTGTTGTGTGCAGCCCTTGAGGTGATACTAGCGGCTACATCAGATAGTTGTGGAGGTGGTATGCGCGTAGCCAGGGTAGCGGAAGGTCTGGACTAGGATGGTGTGTGAAGTGTTATACCGGCATCTTACCGTTGCGTGTGTGTAGTACATACTGGTGGTGGTGCAGGAGCACGTACACGGTACCGGTGCTCAACTCCGGTAATGTGACAGTTCGGTAGTGCTACAGAGTTAAGCTACGAAGATCGTGTCTGAGGAAGTAGTTGGTGAAACTGGTTGTGGTGGTTGCAGTTGGTTGGTTGGTTGGTTGGTGTGCGAGAGACGCCGGTCTGGTGCTATTGCGCCACACCCCCATCCTGATACCCGGTCACCCTCCCTCCCCCAGCATGGTCACCGCTATATATACTCTTAAGTCTTGTCAACACACACATGTAGGATATACGCTGATCATGGCTGACCTCCAGTGTAGCGGCGAGCTGCTCTGTAACCCACAACAGCCATATTTATCCAAGATAAACTCAGGAAATGGATCACGGAATCTGTTTCCATGGCGCCTATGTTTCTAGGAGCAGGTTGCTTCAGTTTGATGTCTCCCAGCCATGTGAGTGAGTGCTTGGGGTGGAGGACGTAAGGTTAGTGAGACACACTACCACCAGTGAAGTAGTGTAGTGAGAGTGGACTGGGTGTGGATATAAAGGTGTGTGTGTGTACACCTGTTTGTGTTTGCGGGGGTTGAGCTTTGGCTCTTTGGTCCCGCCTCTCAACTGTCAATCAACTGGTGTATAGATTCCTGAGCCTATTGGGCTCTATCATATCTACACTTGAAACTGTGTATGGAGTCAGCCTCCACCACATCACTTCCTAATGCATTCCATTTGTCATCCACTCTACTAAAAAAAGTTCTTTCTAATATCTGTGGCTCATTTGGGCACTCAGTTTCCACCTGTCCCCCCTAGTGCGTGTGCTCCTTGTGTTAAATAGACTGTCTTTATCAACCCTGTCGATTCCCTTGAGAATCTTGAATGTGGTTGTGTGTGTGTGTGTGGGGGGGGGGGTGTAGGGGTGGCCTGGGTGGGCGTGGACGTCTGAACCACCAGTCTTCAGTAAACACAACTCATGCTCACACGCCTTGGCAGAAAAACTAAAAATATACCGACTGACGGAGGGGGGGGGGGGGGAACAAGTTATTACATCGCCAGTTTCGGGTGTAACCAAACGACTTTAATCGTAGGATGTTTGAAATTATGGTAGCTGGTATTTACCACTATCAGTGGGAGAACCGAGGCCTGTGCAAAGTAGCATGTCATAATCCCTTCTACTGAAATGCACTTTTTTTCCTAAAATTATGGTGATGCTTATACATGGCAGAGATGGCGAGCCTTGTTGCATGGGTGGGTGAGGGGGGGGGGTCCCTGTTACATGGGTGGGTATACTCGCCTAGTAGTGCTTGCGGGGGTTGAGCTTTGGCTCTTTGGTCCCGCCTCAACTGTCAGTCAACTGGTGTACAGATTCCTGAGCCTACTGGACTCTTATCATATCTACATTTGAAACTGTGTATGGAGTCAGCCTCCACCACATCACTGCCTAATGCATTCCATCCGTTAACTACTCTGACACTAAAAAAAAATCTAATTGTGTGTGGCTAAAAGTATCTCTTGGAGTTGATCACCGCCTGGTGTAGACCTGACCAAATATTAACTCTGACAGTTTTCACACATCCGCGTCATTGTAATTCAGTATGGAGAAATCTAGGAATTTAAGAAAGCTTGTAACCACATTTATAAATATAAGTAATGTTTAGTGGTAGATGTTGTGTAAGGTGGTAATCCTGTCTTGCTGTTCATCTTGAACATGTCTTAGTTACGCGCTAATTTATGTACAGTTCATAGTTATTTATATCTTTGTATATAAAAACCATTATTTATGGTCCCCACTTTCAAAGATTTGTATCTGAAAAGACCTTAATGTTAACTACTGTAATTCTAACACTATCCATGTATCTATTTCCCAAGTGTAAATTATTTAGCATAGAGGTCCAGTTCCTGTGAGTAGCCGCCCCGAGACCATCCACAGTGCAGGCGAGGAGTCACAATAACGTGGCTAAATTATGTTGACCAGACCCCACACTAGAAGGTGAAGGGACGACGTTTCGGTCCGTCCTGGACCATTCTCAATCGACTTGAGAATGGTCCAGGACGGACCGAAACGTCGTCGTCCCTTCACCTTCTAGTGTGTGGTCTGGTCAACACCATCCACAGTATAAGCAGTGTGGCTCTATAAACTAATTTAACAATGGCGAGGCTTGTGGATCGTCTAGCATTAACTGTTGGAGGTACAAAAGATGTTTATTGTTGTGTTGTGTTTGCAGGAGACACGGATGGTGTAGGGAGGTGTCTGGTGGAGGCGGCTCGCAACAAAGGTTCCGAGGACAACATCACAGCCGTTGTGGTCTTCTTGCGTCCCGTGGTCACGCTCATGGAGGAGGAGGCTCAGCGCGTCTCTCAGGGACAGGTGAGCATCTATTCGGGCTAGGCCCACCTACGGATATGTTCCATACACTGGAGCTTCCTGGTCTATCCCCGCCCCGTCCCCCATACACCAGTGCCTCGCGGTCTATCCCCGCCCCGTCCCCCATACACCAGTGCCTCGCGGTCTATCCCTCCCCCCCCACAAACCAGTGCCTCCCGGTTTCCCCCCCCCCCCCCCCACAAACCAGTGCATCCCGGTCTTGCCTCATATTTACACAATTTACAGAAACTATAAGCTGCTGGCGCATGTATTTATATTCAGAGTTCATAACAAAGTTTTCTGTTATTTCTGATCGGTATCACGTGAAGGAGATTTCCTTTAAATGCTACAATTTATTAGAAGCAAAACTAATTAGGCCAGAGCTCCGAGCCTGAGGGGGGAGGTGCTTACTGACCTGGTGTGTTAACACCATCTGTGCTTACTGACCTGGCGTGTTAACACCATCTGTGCTTACTGACCTGGCGTGTTAACACCATCTGTGCTTACTGACCTGGCGTGTTAACACCATCTGTGCTTACTGACCTGGCGTGTTAACACCATCTGTGCTTACTGACCTGGCGTGTTAACACCATCTGTGCTTACTGACCTGGTGTGTTAACACCATCTGTGCTTACTGACCTGGCGTGTTAACACCATCTGTGCTTACTGACCTGGCGTGTTAACACCATCTGTGCTTACTGACCTGGCGTGTTAACACCATCTGTGCTTACTGACCTGGCGTGTTAACACCATCTGTGCTTACTGACCTGGCGTGTTAACACCATCTGTGCTTACTGACCTGGTGTGTTAACACCATCTGTGCTTACTGACCTGGCGTGTTAACACCATCTGTGCTTACTGACCTGGCGTGTTAACACCATCTGTGCTTACTGACCTGGCGTGTTAACACCATCTGTGCTTACTGACCTGGCGTGTTAACACCATCTGTGCTTACTGACCTGGCGTGTTAACACCATCTGTGCTTACTGACCTGGTGTGTTAACACCATCTGTGCTTACTGACCTGGCGTGTTAACACCATCTGTGCTTACTGACCTGGCGTGTTAACACCATCTGTGCTTACTGACCTGGCGTGTTAACACCATCTGTGCTTACTGACATGGCGTGTTAACACCATCTGTGCTTACTGACCTGGCGTGTTAACACCATCTGTGCTTACTGACCTGGCGTGTTAACACCATCTGTGCTTACTGACCTGGCGTGTTAACACCATCTGTGCTTACTGACCTGGCGTGTTAACACCATCTGTGCTTACTGACCTGGCGTGTTAACACCATCTGTGCTTACTGACCTGGCGTGTTAACACCATCTGTGCTTACTGACCTGGCGTGTTAACACCATCTGTGCTTACTGACCTGGCGTGTTAACACCATCTGTGCTTACTGACCTGGCGTGTTAACACCATCTGTGCTTACTGACCTGGCGTGTTAACACCATCTGTGCTTACTGACCTGGCGTGTTAACACCATCTGTGCTTACTGACCTGGCGTGTTAACACCATCTGTGCTTACTGACCTGGCGTGTTAACACCATCTGTGCTTACTGACCTGGTGTGTTAACACCATCTGTGCTTACTGACCTGGCGTGTTAACACCATCTGTGCTAGAAATAGTTCTCTTGGAACATTACCAACGGTGTAGACCAAAACTTTAGGACTAGTCTGACGAAGAAAAGTTGAGAGGTTATCTTAAGATGATTTCGGGGCTTTTTAGTGTCCCCGCGGCCCGGTCCTCGACCAGGCCTCCACCCCCCAGGAAGCAGCCCGTGACAGCTGACTAACACCCAGGTACCTATTTTACTGCTAGGTAACAGGGGCATAGGGTGAAAGAAACTCTGCCCATTGTTTCTCGCCGGCGCCCGGGATCGAACCCGGGACCACAGGATCACAAGTCCAGTGTGCTGTCCGCTCGGCCGACCGGCTCCCTCCCCCCCCCCTCTCTCTCTCTCCTCTCTTTTTCTCTTAAAACAAAACTGACTAGTGTTCTGGTGTTATTCTCACTTCGATTTGCAAATTAGTTGAAGTCAATTAGGGCCGAGGGTGCGGCTTCTGTGGCTGTCATTCATTGTGTTTAAGCTGCGAGAGCTGTCAGGCTGAAGTAGGGTTGGTGAGGGTGTCAACACCCTGACCCTTCCCCAGGAAGTATTGAAGCCGTACGTTGGGATCGAAGCCCCATCTCTTCGAAGGTGCACGTACTCTGGGATGCGGCATCCCAGAGTACGGCTGCAGTATATATAATCATGAAGGTGTAGGCGTCATAAACTAGTTTTTGTTCCCCTCATTATGCTAGAAAATTGCTCTCGGCTTGACTTGTTTATCCCTGGATTTGGTTACGAAAAGTAGATTGACAATCTAGAAGTAGATGTCAATCAACCAGATTGACATGGCATTATCTACTGACAAATCATGTCTCATACTCGCCTTTGTCGTCATTATATCTGTGTGTTTGTAAGTGCACGATTTGAAGGTCCACCATCTACCTGTCTGCTTCCCCAGGTGCCAGAGCCCGTCCCGGCCGCAGTCTTGTGTAAGGACTCGACGCCTTCCTCCATCAACGCCATCTTCTCTCCACCCATCAACCAGTTCGACTACAGTTCTCCCACTAACCTCACCTACAACCCCTTCGAAGGACAGAGCCCACTTGGGGACTCTTACATGGAACAGCGAATGGAGACTGAAGAAGCTGTGGCTCCGCTCTCCCTCGGCCTCAAGGTAATGGTCCCCGCACTGCTTTAACATTCCCATTACCTGGGTAGAGGCAGGCAGGCAGGCCTAGGGGTGTCGGGTAGAGGCAGGCAGGCAGGCCTAGGGGTGTTGGGTAGAGGCAGGCAGGCAGGCCTAGGGGTGTCGGGTAGAGGCAGGCAGGCAGGCCTAGGGGTGTTGGGTAGAGGCAGGCAGGCCTAGGGGTGTTGGGTAGAGGAAGGCAGGCAGGCCTAGGGGTGTTGGGTAGAGGCAGGCAGGCAGGCCTAGGGGTGTTGGGTAGAGGCAGGCAGGCCTAGGGGTGTCGGGTAGAGGCAGGCAGGCAGGCCTAGGGGTGTCGGGTAGAGGCAGGCAGGCAGGCCTAGGGGTGTCGGGTATCCAGGAAGAACCTAGATGCTCACGTGTCCAACTATGAATGTTAGAATGGATAAGGCGAGGCATATATATAAAATATGATAATGGTGGAGTGGGAGTGTGGGGGTGATGACAGTTCAAGGTGATGTTAAGACCCGCTACCTGACTAGACTGCAGGAAGTTAGCGACCCATTAAGTCGGATGGTAGGGCTGGAGTCGCGTGATCGACCATGGTGCCGGTTCCAGCAGTAATTCTGCTGGAATTACTGCTTCTGGAATGCCGATTCCAGCCAGTTTTTGGAGAGAGAGAGAGCTGTGATTGACTAATATATGACAGCGCAGGTTGGAGTCGGAAGTGTGTGAAACTGAACTGGTAGTTTGAAGAGAGGAATAATCTCTTGAGGACTTAAGGCAGGGTGTGTGGGGGGGAACTAGCTCGTCTGCAAAATGTGCTGTCTTAATACTTTGGTAAATAATGTTGTTCACTCCGAGGCAAGACATTGTATAGGATGTCATACTTGGAAGGCTGTTCACTAACATGTTGTCCCCTACGCAGCAGCCAGGCGAGCCCTTGGAAGGCAGGGAGGCGCCGGGGGAGGCAACGGGCGACGCTGACTCCCAGGAAGCTGCAGGAGCCCAGGGCGCCGCCTTCAGCCACCACGAGGCCCCCACGCCCACCGCTGAGGAAGGTGAGTGTACTTGCATTGCTTTTGTTACCTTGCTCGCCCGGTTGGCCAGCATTCCTTCCCCGCCCCTTGGAAGCCGGTCGGCCGAGCGGACAGCACGCTGGACTTGTGATCCTGTGGTTCTGGGTTCGATCCCAGGCGCCGGCGAGAAACAATGGGCAGTGTTTCTTTCACCCCTATGCCCATGTTACCTAGCAGTAAAATAGGTACCTGGGTGTTAGTCAGCTGTCACGGGCTGCTTCCTGGGGGTGGAGGCCTGGTCGAGGACCGGGCCGCGGGGACACTAAAGGCCCGAAAGCATCTCAAGATAACCTCCCCCGTCCCATCCCAAATCCTTATCCTGACCCCTTCCCAGTGCTATATAGTTGTAATGGCTTGGCGCTTTTTCCCTGAGAGTTCCTTACCTTGCTTACCCCGGGTGAGTAAGGTAACATGGTGAATTATATAAACATTATAAATATATATATATATATATAGGGGGTACCACCTCTGGTGCAATTATAGGGACCCACAGCCTCAGAGAAGGGAACACAGAGCATTCAGGGAAAAACTTGCCATTTAACTCTGAATACGTAAGTGTGTTCGCTTCTCCTACCACCCCTCTCTTAAACATTATAATGTCTGTTAGGAGAACAATGTCCAACATATTGTCGTTGGTCACTTACTGGTACTCCTGGTGATCTTCCTGCCTATTGTTGGTTCCGCGGAGCCAAGCGGCCAAGTTTTTGACCAGGCCTCCTGGTTAGTAGTCAGGTCAACCAGGTTGTTGGACGCAGCTGCTCGCAGCCTGACGTATGCATCACAGCCTGGTTGATCAGGTGTTTATAAAGTTCCGTCTTGAATATCGTGAGAGATGGGCTAGTTATAGCCCTAATGTTTAGAGGGAGTGTGTTAAACAGTCTTGGGCCTTTATGCGCATAGAATTGGCTGTCAGATTTACCTGATCAACCAGGCTATGACTCATACGTCAGGCTGCGAGCAGCCGCGTCCAACAGCCTGGTTGATCAGTCCAGCAACCAGGAGGCCTGGTCGACGACCGGGCCACGGGGACGCTAAGCCCCGGAAGCACCTCAAGGTAACCTCAAGGTAAGGTCAGTTTACCTATTACACCTTTGCATACAACGGGGGTATTTTGTACGTCATGTTTAGTATACTCGCCTAGTTATGCTTGCGGGGGGTTGAGCTCTGGCTCTTTGGTCCCGCCTCTCAACTGTCAGTCAACTGATGTACAGATTCCTGAGCCTACTGGGCGCTCTGTGTGGTTTTATTTCCGTGTGTAGATTTTCCAGGTGTACTTCTTGCTATCCGTGTTGGGTCGCCGCAAACTCTAGCATACACAAATTACTTTGTCGTTTATGCAAATTAAAACTTATAATTTTCCAATATCTTGGGATTGTCTGTAATGGTTTACCGATATACAACTACCGCGGCAGACTTTGTATACATTTTTGGTGTTTGGCCAAATATTTGACACGTTGGTATGGTCAAATTTGATAAGATACCGTTATTGACAAATCCACCATTAATAAAATAACATTCAATGTTTCCACCATCCATCGGCAGCAGTGGAAGCCGCTCTCCCACCGGGGGCTTTCACCCCCCTCCCCCCCCCCTTTTTTTTTTTTAATATACAAGAGTTGTTACATTCTTGTAGAGCCACTAGTACCAGGTCAGGTCCCTGGAATACGATCCCCGCCGCGAAGAATCGTTGTTACAACCAAGTACACATTTTACTATTGCGTTAAACAGAGGCTACAGTTAAGGATTTGAGCCCAGTAAATCCTCCCCGGCCAGGATACGAACCCATGACAAACCTTTCACTCTCCCCCTCCCCCCTAATGGCCGGGATGACAGCTGTGACAGCTCCCACCTTCTGACAAAAAGATAGGAGACAGTCGTCTAAGGATGTGCCCTGTACTTCCCTTAAAGTTACCATCAATAACTCTCAACATTTAACTCAAGGTTAATAATATTAAGGTCACTTAATATCAGTGACCTTAGTATTATGGTAACTAGAATTATTTATCAAATCCTGAGCCCTTCGACACTAGAAGTAATTGATAATTGGCAACAAAGAATCTATTGAACTTGTAATTTCGTGAGGGTGTGCGGCGGCGGCGGGCCGTGAGCGAAACACGTGGTTGGTTATAAATAGTGAGGGTGTACTAGCGTGGGGCTGGCCATCAGATACTCCTGTGGCCAGGGGCCACGGTCACCAGCTGTCCGACCCTTGGGGCGCGGCTCTAATTACTCCCTACACTACTCGTGGAGTAAGGGTGAGGAGGGACGGCCAGGTATGGCGCAAGGGTGGAGAGTGGCAGAAGTGGGTGTGGGGCGAGGGTGGCGAGTGGGTGTGGGGCGAGGGTGGCGAGTGGGTGTGGGGCGAGGGTGGCGAGTGGGTGTGGGGCGAGGGTGGCGAGTGGGTGTGGGGCGAGGGTGGCGACCGGGTGTGGGGTGTGGCGCAAGGGGTGGCGAGTAGGTGTGTGTGGGGCGGTTATCTTGAGGTTATCTTGAGATGATTTCGGGGCTTTAGTGTCCCCGCGGCCCGGTCCTCGACCAGGCCTCCACCCCCAGGAAGCAGCCCGTGACAGCTGACTACCTCCCAGGTACCTATTTACTGCTAGGTAACAGGGGCATTCAGGGTGAAAGAAACTTTTGCCCATTTGTTTCTGCCTCGTGCGGGAATCGAACCCGCGCCACAGAATTACAAGTCCTGCGCGCTATCCACCAGGCTACGAGGCCCCTAAAGCAGGTGTGTGGGGCGAGCGGGTGTGGAGTGTGGGGCGAGTGGGGCGTGGCGTAAGGGCGAGCGTGAACTTCACTGTGTGTAGCCAAGAGGAAACTAGGATGGCCACGTCATACAAGACTGGCGGAGGCTGCCGGCCAAGAATGCAGCCGGAAATGCAGTCATCAAACCATTAAGCGGAACCGGCCGTCGTTCCCCTTAGACGGGGATTACTAAGGTTGTGGGTAGGAAAGGGTGGCGTGTTAGAGGTACTTAACCCCTTAAGTCTAGGGTGAGGAATTAAGAGGATTTAAGACCAGCACCGTCTTTACCTCTCCTGATACATTCCCCAACACCCGTCTCTCGTAGGTTCCCCCCCCCCCACCATGTGCTCTACCCCACCGATACCTCCCCGCCCTTCCCTTTCCCCAAAGAAGGGGGGGGGGCGCCCCCACCCCCGACACTGAAGGATGTGAACAAGATGGCGGTACACGCTAGGATACCCGGACACAACTGGGTTTAGGGAGTTCCTGTAGGACAAGAGGGTGGGGGGGGGGTCGGCCAGGTGTTAGTTGGAGGGTGTGATAAGTGCTCTTCCAAAAGCTGTTCTAGTGCCACTGCTATTCCTAATTTATGAACAAAGTTAAGCAAGTCCCAGCTGTGTAAAAGTGACAGGATGAACAACCCAGCGCGGGTTTCTTCCTATTAGGGGTATTGTACATGCTGCTATGGCGGTTATCTTGAGAAGTTATCTTGAGATGATTTCGGGGCTTTAGTGTCCCCGCGGCCCGGTCCTCGACCAGGCCTCCACCCCCAGGAAGCAGCCCGTGACAGCTGACTAACTCCCAGGTACCTATTTACTGCTAGGTAACAGGGGGCATTCAGGGTGAAAGAAACTTTGCCCATTTGTTTCTGCCTCGTGCGGGAATCGAACCCGCGCCACAGAATTAAGTCCTGCGCGCTATCCACCAGGCTACGAGGCCCCCTAAGGCCCGAGGGGGTGTTCACTCACAGGATGAGTGGCGCTGCCCAAAAAACTCGCCCTTCAGGGCAAAATTTATGAAAAAAACAAAACAGCAAGAATCAGATTCCAAGATTCTAAGACCTTCAGTAAGATTATAAGAGTAGAGAAGGTGGACAAAATCAGCTTATCTTAATTGAGTGTACAGTCATAGGTGGAAGTTGGAATCGCAGTCAAGTTGAAATGAGGAAAAACCACTTCCTCTGTGCGTGTGAAATGCACTGAAAGATGTTGGATGGCGGTGGCTTCCACAACTTGATCAGATTATCCCACCCATAGAAGCATTATATTAAAACACGGCAGTAATACAATGTCAACAAGGCTGGCAGGCGGATAATACAGCTACACCCCCTCCCACCCCCTATAATCCCTGGAAATTATACACCACACTTAATGCTGAGAAGCTGGACCAGGGAGTCGTAGCTCACCCTTCCTTTCCCCGACAGAGTAAAATATTCCCTTATCCACCCACCAACATGGCTCCCCCCTATCCACCGACACTGCCCCCTCCCTCTCCCCTTCCATTTCTCCACCCCACCGAAAGGGTCCTCCTTTGCCCACCCATTTTTTTTTTTTTTTTTTTTTTTTTTTTTTTTTTTTTTTTTTTTTTTTTTTTTTTTTTTTTTTTTGGAGTAAAGAGGAAGGAGAGGCATAGGTGAAGGGAAGTATAGAAGTGGGAAATACAGTGAGAGGTATGAAAGCAGGCGGGCTGTCCGCCTTGCTGACACGATGTGTGGGTGTTGGCAGCTAAGCTAAGCTGGCTCCCTCTTGTCAGGGAGCTGTGAGTGTGTGAGAGGTTCTTCACATGTGTTTCACCATATATGGATGTCCATAGATGAATACTGTGAAGCATTCATATATAGACACTCCGATGCTTCCACACACGGTATTCTGTTTAATGCTCTTTATTTTATTATTATTATTTATCGAGTTGTCATACATATTATTTATCGAGTTGTTCATACATACACATATATGAACTGTTCATATATATACATATATAACTCATCTTGGGATTATATACTGTGGGGCGGGGTTTTCGTCCAGAGAATCGAGGCTCCTGGGCCACCAGCTGTGGGAGCGGGGCGTCTCATCTTGGAGTAATCTTTCAAACATTGGGTCCTCTAACATTTCGATGGTGTTCCATACCCTGATGGCTTGGTGCTGCAGTCTGATGTTTAGTGGCTGTATGTTCAGGAGTTCGTGGAGCTCCTGGATTGTCTGATCATATGGTGGACGGTGTTTTGCTGCTCTCCTTAGCGCCTTATTTTGTACTGCTTGCAGTTTCTGCATGTTAGTTTTCTTTATGGTGTGTAGTGGTACTGGGGGATATGCCCACCCATTCCACCCACGAACATTACCCGTAAACTCTACCCCCCTCCCTCCCACACTTCCCCCCTACATGCTCCCCCCTGAATGTTTCCCACACATAATCATGGTTCATCATCACTACAAGATGAGTGGCGCTGCCCAATAAACTCGCCCCTCGGGGCAAAATTTAAATCACTACCCGTCCTCATCAGCCTCGTCCTTGTTCTTAGTGACGTGCCCCTCGCCTCCTTAGTAACACCAGTCACCCTCCCCCCCCCCCATAATCCCCCTCTCACCCTACACTCCCTCCCACTTCCCGCCTTTACCCCCACCCCCCTCACTACCCGCCACTACGACTCTCCTCACATTAACTTAGGCGTTTAGGCTGTGTTGGTACAACCTTTCAATAACTCTAGTTAAATGTCAAATTCAGTGTTGTCTGTTATACATAATCCCCCCCCCCCGCCCCCCGTATGCGATCACCTGGCCGCCTCTGGCCCAGTAACCGCCGCCGCCACCTGGATTTTTTTTAATGGGGGTTACAAAGCTTGATAAGGGGTATAAGAGATGTTGTAGACATGTTGAATACAAGAAGTTGTCCATTTTCGTCGTTCGTCTTCGCCTTAGCGACAGGATGTAAAGTCGTTGGTAAAGTTTTGCCCCCCTGGTCTACTGAGCGGCTTTGTGGCTGGTCTGCCTCCCCCCGTCATCTCCCGCCTCAGTCTGTTTCCCTCCCCCCCCCCCCCCCCCCCCCCAGACACCCGCCATCAACCTCGTGGTGTTCAAACCCTCCCCCTTCTTCCCCCAGCCACACCGCCGCCTCTCCTCCATGTGTTGTTGACGCGTCGGTGCGAGTGGTCAGAGTTACTCTGCTCCTGCTCTCCTCCTGGTTCCTGCCTCTCATACACGTCCCTCGTCCCTCCTGGCCTGGCTCCTGCGTCTCCTTCAGCCCTCCAGTTGATATAATTCGTGTCCACTGCCGCCAAATGTGTTGAAAATTTGTCATTTTGGCAATACTGTGCGGCCTGATGAGAGCGGCTCCTGGTGTGACGAGCAGAGAGCATGTTTCAGAGTTTATAATATAATCGAAATTAAAAGTGTCAGGTTAACAATGTGAAATTTAGTGATATAAATTAGCATATTTGATTAAACCGATGCTTTAGAATATTATGAGGAATACAAAGCAGTGTGTATTTGAAGGAGAGGCTGTATAAGTGCAATAGCGATCTGCCAGGTAATGCCGTTAGTGGCCAGGTGACCCCCTCACCGGCTGAAGTCCCTCTCCCGCAGCAGCAGCAGCATCAGCAGCCTAGACCGTCTCCCCGGCGTGGCTGAGGAAGCGCCTCCAGGGGCGGGTCTGCCCCCCACTGTTGTCAGGCACGGTAAACTTTACCAGAGTCTGGCCCTGGTTCCTGACGTGTTTGTATACAGTTTCGCCATTGAGAGTTACCAACGTTGCTTTTATCGTGTTTAACGTGATGCTGGAACTAAAATTTGGTTGAGTGAAAGTTTTGTCCTAGAATGTGAACTACTGCGAAAGTGCTTAACAATATTTCAACAACTCTTGATACCTAGACTGTTTACGGTTTATAAGCTTGAGAAACCATCATGGCCAAGCGAGGTCGTCGACATCCTCGCAAGCGGACACACTCCGCCGGTAATGGCGGCTCAAAGATCAAAAGTCACGCACCGAGGACTGAGGATAAGATACTTTCTAAGTGTGAGAATGAAACGAGCTTTACATTGAGCAGCCAGGCCGCCGGGGACCGGGAGAGCGGAAGTCGAAGACAGACGGAGCGTGGTTCAGAAGCCTCGACGCCCTTGGCTAAGGGGAAGGGCAATTGTCACAATGGTTCACCGGCTCGTAGGTTCCCATCACTTAAGGTCAGCCTCGCCACTGTCACTAGCGATTCTTCATCCATTGATGATGTCTCCATGTCCAGCTTCGATTTAACTCCTTCTAGTGCTACTCCCTCTTGTAGGACGCCTTATCTGGACACGTGTTCGCCCGAGTGTGGTTCTCGAGCAGAAAGATCTCTCTTGAGAACACCTTCCATAAAAACCCAGTCGTTTAGCATCTCTTCATTAGATAACTCATTTGATGTCCCCTCTCTGGACTGTGAGTATGCGGACTCCTCTTCGTGTGCTACTCCCAGCTCCTCCGACGCGGTTCCTCTGGTAGGAAGACCATATCTTCTGGCGTCACCTAGCGTGTGTTCGTCGGACGACAGCAGAGCCAGCTCTAGGACTAAGAGGAGACGTCGGAACAGAAAGAACAAGAAGTTGAAGATGCGAGAAGAGCAGACAACAGGGAATAGTGACCAGTTAAGTGGTAAGAATGACTCGATTACCGGTGTTGACACGCCCAATCAAACGCATTGTGGAAAACCAGGTAATAGCAGTACCACGGTGGCAGACTTGTGTCAGGAGCTAAATACAATGGACCTTGGGAGTACACCTTGTACTGTTAATACAATAATGTTGGCCAAATTGCAAGAGAAACGCAAGTTAAACGATGTTGTACATAACTCACACGTGAATTCGAGGGAAAGGGAAATATCAGGTAAAGTTACTAACGATAGCTTCTTGGGAAAGAATGAGAAGCAGGTTCGTCTGGGTAAAGACTCGACTCTGGAGACGATGGGTGAAGCAGACACACTCACCTTGGGTAAGGATACAGCAATGTGCGAAGGGACGAAGAGTACAGTGAATGTGATTAGCATCGAACTGGAAGGCGAGTTGCGATACGAAGGTGACAGTTTTGAATTAAATAACAGTAAGAATTTAAATTTCATGAAGAAAGACGTCAGCGGACTAACGAAAGCGCTGAAGACCAGGGTGGACATGATAGCAAATCAATTACTCGAAAATACTACTCATCAGATGAACATCCATAAGCACGATGACCGTGTACCTGTGAGGGAGAACGGCAGTATGGCTGAATTGGGCGGTAATAGAGTTGAGATCGCAACACTTGAAGGTAGTAATGACTCACCAGATGGCTTTGACGGTGCACCAGCAGAAGGCGAATATTGTAAGCCACTTGCAGCTCGGCAGGGGGTCCTCAGCCACCTCACGACAGATGCACCCGTCGCCAAACATTTTAATAAGGACATTGAGGAAAATGGTGTAGGAGAGACGCATATAGACGAAGGTGGAGATTGTTATACAAACGTAGTTAAGAGAGAAATTAGTGCAGAGGAATTGAATGAAAATAACGAGGAAAATATAACGCACAAAAGGGAAAGTGATGAAGGTTGCCCTCCGCAGGAAGGTCAGTGTGTGTGTCATGGAGAGGAAGATGGCGGTGGCAGCAATGGAGAGGGTAGCGTCGGTGATGGTGGCGGTCATGAAGGTGGCGGCGACGGCCATAGAGAAAGTGGCGGCGGCCATAGAGAAAGTGGCGACGGCGACGGCCATAGAGAAAGTGGCGACGGCGACGGCCATAGAGAAAGTGGCGACGGCGACGGCCATAGAGAAAGTGGCGACGGCGACGGCCATAGAGAAAGTGGAGGCGGCGACGACAGAAACGACGGCGACGGCCATAGAGAGGAAGGTGGTGAAGAGGACGGGGAGAAGGGAAGTGATACAGCCAGCCCCAACACGGAAGAGGACGAGAGCGAGAATGAGGAAGAGACCCGCAAAGAGGAAGATGTTTCAGGGGACCAAATGAGAACTAATATAGAACCCCGTGATGGCAGTTCTGAAGTCTGCGAGGCCAATATCATACGAGCGGCCACCAGTGTGTGCAGCGCTGTTGACCCAACACCAACGGTAGAACAATCATCCGTCATGGACGATAACTTGGAGATGTTACTAAACAGTTTTAAAGATCTGAAGATGGTTGACAGAACAGAATCACTGCACGAAAGCAACCAGAGCATAGTTAATTTCCAGCTTAACGATCCAAAAGACTCCTTTAACGACATTCAAGAAGATATAGTTAGCGATTGTTTGGCTAAGGAACATGAGGTAAACAACGTGTGTGACATAGATGTGAATGGTAAAGTCATCAGCCAACCAAGTGACGGGAAGTATGACACAATCTCTGACGCGCACACATTGGACTCGTCTAAAGCATTACAAGACGTCGGCGTCTTGAAGGTAGAGGATAAGGGGCAAAAGGACTTGTTTAATTTAGAAACGAGAGATGAGGATAGTGACTTTGTCGCCCTTGGAGAAGGGCGCGTTGAAGGTATGGTCAATAAGGACTGCCTGGAGTCTGCCGTTGGCGCACCTGTGGAGTCTGCCGTTGGCGCACCTGTGGAGTCTGCCGTTGGCGCACCTGTGGAGTCTGCCGTTGGCGCACCTGTGGAGTCTGCCGTTGGCGCACCTGTGGAGTCTGCCGTTGGCGCACCTGTGGAGTCTGCCGTTGGCGCACCTGTGGAGTCTGCCGTTGGCGCACCTGTGGAGTCTGCCGTTGGCGCACCTGTGGAGTCTGCCGTTGGCGCACCTGTGGAGTCTGCCGTTGGCGCACCTGTGGAGTCTGCCGTTGGCGCACCTGTGGAGTCTGCCGTTGGCGCACCTGTGGAGTCTGCCGTTGGCGCACCTGTGGAGTCTGCCGTTGGCGCACCTGTGGAGTCTGCCGTTGGCGCACCTGTGGAGTCTGCCGTTGGCGCACCTGTGGAGTCTGCCGTTGGCGCACCTGTGGAGTCTGCCGTTGGCGCACCTGTGGAGTCTGCCGTTGGCGCACCTGTGGAGTCTGCCGTTGGCGCACCTGTGGAGTCTGCCGTTGGCGCACCTGTGGAGTCTGCCGTTGGCGCACCTGTGGAGTCTGCCGTTGGCGCACCTGTGGAGTCTGCCGTTGGCGCACCTGTGGAGTCTGCCGTTGGCGCACCTGTGGAGTCTGCCGTTGGCGCACCTGTGGAGTCTGCCGTTGGCGCACCTGTGGAGTCTGCCGTTGGCGCACCTGTGGAGTCTGCCGTTGGCGCACCTGTGGAGTCTGCCGTTGGCGCACCTGTGGAGTCTGCCGTTGGCGCACCTGTGGAGTCTGCCGTTGGCGCACCTGTGGAGTCTGCCGCACCTGTGGAGTCTGCCGCACCTGTGGAGTCTGCCGCACCTGTGGAGTCTGCCGCACCGGTGGAGTCTGCCGCACCGGTGGAGTCTGCCGCACCGGTGGAGGGTGGCCTAAGCATGACTGGGAGTGTTACGGCTGCCTCTGCCAGAACAAACGCCAGCGCTGCTGAGGAAAAAGGTGAGAGGTGGTGGAGGGTCGACCATTAGTGAGTGACGCCTTCCCAGTCGTGTTGGGGGACGACGACGAGGGTTAAGGGGTATTCTAATTCTGAAGATTTGTTGCAAGACATTTAAATGCACATTACTGACAACTGTCATCTGGATATTGGCGATGGAACATGGTACAGTAACTGATGAGTGGCACAGGACCACAACACATGGTGTGGCTGTGGACCTCGCCTCCTGGGCCCTGCCTCTTAACCTTAAGTTGACTGTTGGTTCACTTCTCCCGTCAACACTGGCAGGGAGGCGGTGTGTAAAGGTCAGAGTTTGAGCGGGAAATATTTTACAGTTTGCGTGAGTTTGATCAGGTATTATCTCCTTGTGTTGGAACTGGTCTGACACGAGGAGGGAGTTGTGCGACCCCAGGTGAGGACCGGCTGGTGGGGGCCCCCCCTTCCCCTTCTCTCATGTCTAACCGGGTGTTCCTCCCTCAGACCACGTGACCCCTCCCCCCACTAACCCCACTCTCATCCCCCCCTCTAGTTGGTCTCTCTTTTTTCCTCCCCCGCCCCCCTCACTCCACCTCTCTCCGCCCCCCCCCCACTCCACCTCTCTCCGCCCCCCCACTCCACCTCTCTCCGCCCCCCCACTCCACCTCTCTCCGCCCCCCCACTCCACCTCTCTCCGCCCCCCCACTCCACCTCTCTCCCCCCACTCCGCCTCCCCCCCCCCACTTCCCCACCTACCTTACCTATCGCCGGGGCTCAGCGACCCCGCGGCCCGGTCGTCGACCAGGCCTCCTCGTTGCTGGACTGGTCAACCAGGCTGTTTGACGCGGGTGCTCGCAGCCTGACGTATGAGTCACAGCCTGGTTGATCAAGTATCCTTTGGAGGTGCTTATCGAGTTCTCTCTTGAACACTGTGAGGGGTCGGAGGGTCCCACTCCTCCCCACCCCCCTCCCCGCCCCCTCGTCTGTGACTGCTCCTCCCTCAGAGCGTGTGTGTGTAGATAACCTCCCCCTGCAGGCCCTTCACGGTGGACCGGGTGTATGTTAATTAAGAGGTATGTGTTCACAATTTTTTTGTTTTCAGTCTAGGGGGAGTGATTAATGTTTTTGGCGACTGCTCAGAATACTCGCCTGGCCCTGCTGGTGGCCAGCGCCCTCACTGTACGGTGTTACCAGGCCAGGTGCCCATAGTGTTAGTCCGGGGAGGCTTAGCTACTTCAAGTATGTTTATCGAGACAAAGAAAGACATCTCAAAGGGATAGAGTAGCTTAGGCTATTTCTACCTCCCTACTTAGATACTTCCTTATCTACTGTAGCACCTTACCTGTGTGTGTATGGGAAGGGGGGGGGGTGATCCGTGTTTTGGTCAGCAAGGTGGACAGTCCGCCTGCTTTCATAACTCGCTGTATTTCCCACTTCTAAACTTCCCTTCACCTATGCCTCTCCTTCCTCTTTACTCCCCCCCCCCCCCCCCAAAAAAAAAAAAAGTGAATGAGTCTTCACAGGCATTAATAAATTTCTCCTTAAAGCTCGTATGCTGTAATTAACTCTTCTGTTTTGTCATGCATTCTGAAGCCGATAATGTATGGTATTTAGACTAGTTCCATCATCGATAATTGTATTATAATCCCAGCATTATGCACCAGAATGTTAGATGGAACTTTCCCGCGCTCTGAGTGTCGAAGCGGTGCGGCGGGCGACCCCTGCTGCTCTCTCGGGTTTCGAAAGCTAATCATCCTCTTTAAAATTACCAGACTGATAAAATGTGTACCGAATTGTCAAGAAAATGAATATGGCATTAGGGAAGCTCAGGTGTGACGAGCGGTGGCGCATACAATTAGTTCTTGTTCGGGTACTTGGCGGGAAGGGGCGGGCGGTGGGAGGGGTGACCGCGCGCCGCCTGGATGTTAGCGGAGCAGGAGGGAGGCAGAGCTGCTCACCCACCACGTATATATTATATAATACCTCCCGCGTCTCCTTTCCTAAGCATTTTGAAAGCGTTGAGACGGACCCAAGACTTTAGATACTTTATCGTGTATGTGCATGCTGTATACGTTCTCTCTGCCTTGTGTTTCAGCAGTCTCTACTTCGGTAAAGGAGGAAGAGAGCATCGAACAGTATTAAAGTTATTTGACTGGTTCGAGTATTGCGATTGGATCCCTGGATTAGAAGGTTCTCGTAATTCATCTCTGCGTTTATCCAGTGGACGCTATGCCTGCTTGGTTATGCTCCCTGTACGTCAGATATTATTTTCAGAATCTACACGTTGCTTTCCTACTACGGGGAGATCGATTTGATTCTTATACCTTGTACAGTTTTTAGTTTGCCTTTATTTTTTCCATACCTGAAATTTATCATTATTGAACATCGCGTTATTTTCCGCTGCCTAATTGAAAACTTTATTAATATCAGTTTGCAATGTCTTCTACAGAAGTGATTTTCATGCTGCTTTTTTGTCATCTTCATTAAAGTTGAAATTTGTTAGATTACTGTTAAAACTTTTTTGTGCGGTAATTGTAGTAAATAGGATTTCTTGACGTTTGTAATCAACATTTTGAAGCGACTCGGGGAAAAATTAGTACTAATTGAGTTTGTGCTACATATTTTATGTGAATATAAAGTATATATTTACATATTCGGTTAAAACATTGCAGTTTTGAAAGGAAAGACACGAAAGGCATTTTGTACAATGTATGTTATGAGACGATACAAATTTCCCCAAATTATATAAACTATAAATATTGCAGTATTTCTCCTATGGTATAAATGACCATGTACTAATAAAAAAGTGAAAGCAAAGGTGCCACGGGGCGCTACCTACCCCTAACTAATCTACCAAATCAACAGCGTATTTTTTCATGAAAAAGATTTGATATACACTGATGAAGAGTTGGGAGTGTTCAGTGTGTTGTTGATCTCGGTACAGTAGTGGCTTCAGTTTTGTGTTGGAATGACAGGTGTGTGTCTGGTCATATAAAAGGTTTGATTTGTAACAGTATCTTGTACACCGAAATGTTTTGCTCGACTTTATATGGCGGGAAATGGCGCTTTATATGGCGGGAAAGGGCACTTTATGTAGCGGGAAAGGGCGCTTTATGTGGCGGGAAAGGGCGCTTTATATGGCGGGAAAGGGTGAAGGAAGGCGGAGTGGTGGTGGTTCCCTTCAGAGTGGGGCGGTGCGTGGTCATGGATGATATTGATCCTCTGGTGCTGGACCTTCCCTGGCACTCAGGCCTCCCCACCACCAGTTGACTGGTCAGCTTTGGCACGGGTGCAGGTACGAGTATTAGCGGTAGGAGAGGGAAGTGTCCAGTGTGTGTGTGGCGGCGCCACCCTGACGGGAGGTTATCTTGAGTTGATTTCGGGGCTTTAGTGTCCCCGCGGCCCGGTCCTAGACCAGGCCTCCACCCCCAGGAAGCAGCCCGTGAGGTGGTGCAGGCTCTTCCCTGCTGCTCGCTCTGACCAGGTCTCCTGGTTGTTGATTTGGTCAACCAGGCTATTGGACGAGGCTGCTCTTAGCCTAACGTGAGACTCACAGCCCTGTAGATCAGGTATCCTTTGGGAGGTGTTTATCAAGTTCTCTGTTGAACGCTGTAAAGTTAGAACGATGACAAGACCACACACTAGAATGTAAAGGGACGACGACGTTTCGGTCCGTCCTGGACCATTCTCAAGTCGATGAGAATGGTCCAGGACGAACCGAAACGTCGTCGTTCCTTTACATTCTAGTGTGGTCTTATCATACTTTAGCCACGTTATTGTGACTCATCGCCTGCAAGTTAGAACGAAAATGGGAACATGGGTGCGCAGCGTCGTTCAGTGCTGCTCGTCGCTGTCCGTCTCCAGCCCATTGTCTAGTCTGGTCCTGCCCCGGCCAGCCGTCCCCAGTGCCTCCGCCTCCTGGCTGGCTCCAACACCCTGCTGCTTCATCCACTTGCATTACCCGGTACTTGCTGATGTTTGGATTCTGTTTTCACGAGAGTAGTATACCCGTCGAGGCGTCTTGTGTGATATTGCAAGAGTGCAATTAGAGAATAATGGTATTGAGGCCGTCAACAACTGGGGGACATCAAATATTGATTTACGGTGTCATTAGGGGAACTTTTACACGGCGTGGGGGAGGAAGATGATGATGAGTGTTTGACTAGTGCTGGACGTCACGTTATCAAGATGTAGGGGGTACTGCCATACAGTTTTTCACGCTGCATTACTCGGGCTAAACGTGGTTTGTTGTGTTATTACCGCCATGGTGGCGTCTGTCCTGGGGATTTCGGTGTTGCCATCATGACAATCTCGTGATATCTGTTCAGATTAACATTCTAATTCACAAGTGATTAAAATTAAGATGCTGAGCAACCTCAAAGACGTTTTATATTAACAATTTACCAAAATAGCGATTGTTATATCCACACACAATTAGTAAGTTATTTTTATAGTAATGTGTGTTAACATTGTTAATTTTTAGTTGAAGGATGTTGTGTTGGTAGGGAGTGGAGTAGGAGCAGGTAGGCGTTGGCTGGCGTACGACGTGTCCACCACCACAACCCGACGCAAATATAAACTGGTGATTAATGATTTAGTTACGGGCTATTCATGCCCGTGCCACCTTTTGGGTGGCTTAATCTTTATAAATCAATCGACTGTTTAGTGGTGCGAGAGTTATAAAGGACGTGGCCTCCAGAAGATGAACCAAGAGTGCGAATAGAGTATGGTTTAGTCTTACAATTAAAAAGTTATTTTGTACCTTCGGTTCATTTGCGTTTTTAATTACCATTATATCATGTTGCTGTGGTGTGCGTGTCAGCTAGTCTGACCCGGGGGCCTTGCTGCTCCTCCTGCCCTCTAATTTATTGTTTGGCACGATTGACCAATTGGTTCCGGGTATTTTTAATGAGGTTCTCATTTCTCTCTCCGTGGTGTGTGGTTTGAGTGTTCGTCGTACCTCTGAGGTGGAAGAATCCTGGACTAATTCCTGTGTAGTTTTGTTTGGCGAGATGAGGTCTCCTTGCTAGTCTGGGTCTTAAAATATTTCACTTATGTATAGTCTGGAACAATTCTTTGTTCGTGTCTGAATATATTTGATGGACTACTCTTAGTAAGTTAATGCTTCCCGTTGACTGGGCTTCGGAAAATATTGACAAATGCCGAGGACTCAAACTTCATTAAAGTAGGACAAAGTATGGAGAAAATTCAACTTGTACAGCATGTTTTCATTATGTTGTATACACAAAATATAAAAGTGTGTGCTGTTACACCTTGTACACGTTACAGTAAACGGTAATATTCTCTTCTTCACTCGTTACAGTAAGTTACACCATGAGATGACTGCCTGGGAATGTCTTGATCAGTAACTATGAGAATTGTACGAGAACTGTTTAGTGCTCAGAAGTCTACACTCTGGACATTGGAATGTTAGTGGGTTGAAGGCTGGTGTGATCTGCATTCATAAAACGGTTTAACACTCCACCTGTAGGTTTTAAATATCCCAAGCTTGGATATCTTTAAATAGTGAGAATAGTTGAGGATTGGGATACACCCAAACAGAATTTATTGGCCTTAAATTTGTCACTTGAAGTTGTGAAGAAAAAGAATAAACTAGTATGTTAGGTTTGTATGTTAACTGTGTTTCCTTGCCATGTGTGGCGAGGCGTGGGCAGCACAGAGGCATATCGCTAGCATCACTGGTCGTCTCCTCCTCCACGCTGCCTACACTACAGGCTGGGCGCAAGGCGCCGCCCTGTCTTCGTCGCATAGTAACCCCGGGACCTTACTGGTGTGTGTGTGTGTGTGTGTGTGGCGCTCGAGAGGTCCCTCTCCCTCACTTTCACAGAGTTACTCGCATTCTTGCACGTGCCGTTTCATTCCTTTGGCTGCTGTGTTTAGTGGTGTTGCATCGATAATGTGAATATGACTTGGTAATGTCAAGTTCCTCCCCCTATCCCGAACTCGCCTCGCATGTTAAAGCCGTCCTCTTCTCGATAAAGATTTGAAATACACAAATACTGTGGCTGGAGTGACTAGACAAAACACGTGTGTTTCAGGGAATTTGTCCATTTCATATTACTGCCCAAAACGTCCCGGCCACAAGGTAGACGGTCATCTGAGAATGGGCTGCTGTATTGACGGTGAACCCGTCCAGGAGGATAATCGGAACTTAACAAAATCGTTCTGTTAACTTCTTAAAGGCTTTTTCCTGTCCGCGGAGTCCCTGTACACCTTAGCTGTCACGTGTCGTTTCCACACTAATGAAGATATTTGAGCCACTTGTTCATGGAACCTTGTTCACCACAGACGTATCAGTTATCACACAAACTCTTCTCGTCACTACCCTGCCATAAACATTGCTCTTAGTTGTCATAATACCTTTCCCAGGAAGCTAACAGGGTGTACAGTTAGGGCCCCACACCTGACACATTCAACAGACTAGCATAGTCCAGACCGCGTCACACAGCTAAACTGGAGTCTAGAATTCTTCCACCACAGTAATTCTAGACCTAAGGTACGACGAAGCGACTTGATCAATCCGTACCCTTTCTCCACTACCCTTAATAATATCAACATTAACACCTGCTTGAGCTTTTGCATCTTGGACTACAGATTTGTCACTAGCTAACTTTCTAGCATATTTATCTTTTGGTCTTTGACTTTAGTCCACCAGTTGAATAATTTAAAATGGACGAAAGACAAGACGTTCTGATCATTTTAGACGGGCAACATGTGAAAGGTCTTTCTTCAAAGATATAGGACGACCATGTGCTTTTTCAGCCACGTTATTGTGACTCTTAATCTACACAATGTGCTCATTAGTTGTTATTAATGAGCACATGGTCGTCCCATATCGTCCAATAATTATTAATTACTGAGCGCGTGGAGGCACGCGTAACGGGATGCCACACAAGGAATGATACTCCTGGCATCAGTGTTGCTCATAGGGAACAACTGCGCTGCTCGCATCACATTTCAATGAAAGCCAGATACCCGCACTATAAGGCA
Source organism: Procambarus clarkii (assembly GCF_040958095.1). NCBI lineage: Eukaryota > Metazoa > Arthropoda > Malacostraca > Decapoda > Cambaridae > Procambarus > Procambarus clarkii. The sequence continues at coordinate 13,040,091 of NC_091223.1, read as the reverse complement.
CGCCGCTCTTGTGCTGCACGCACACTCACGTGCAGTAAAGCTAATACCCACCGCTTCAAAGCACTCGAAATACAGCTTATTGAATGAAGATAAGAAATCACTTAAATCACCAAAGATTAGAGAACTCGCATTCCTGCAGGAGTGCGCCTGTGGGCTGCTGCTAGCATCAGCAGCAGTTGCAGCTACCCAGGAGTTAGGCAACTGTTGTGGGTTGCATCGTGGGGAAGGTCAGTAGTTTGACCTTGCAGGGGACTGCAATATATACAGAGGCGTTCTGTCCCTCTGACAGTATAATGGAATGGTGAATAATTGCAGATATGGTATTGTACCTGTGGTCTAGCAGGCTGTGGCTGCCAGCTGGCTTCCTGCACTACAGGAATAGGATGGATATACTATTCTGCTACAACAAAAAGATTAGAAAGTATTTTAAGTAACTCGGCAGGATGTTAACTAAACTTATCCCTCATGGATAAGGACACTTTAAAAAGTTGAAAATGTGTCAAAGGTTCAGAAAATGTTTGGACTCGTCTGATTGTGTGTTTACAATGAAGTTGACAATGTATGATTGTTAATTTAAGTTGTATAGAATCCTCGTGTACACAGAAACTACTAGTTTCATGTTGGATGGTTACTGCTGTAATTGGCAGTTTGCAAATTAGTGTTGCCCAAGCTGAACAGTTATTTTAAACCATTTTGCTTTCACAATTGATCGAAATTAGTTCAGAAATAGCATCGAATGAATTTAAAATAAATTTGCAATGGAAGTATCCCTTAAATTGACGTCGTGCGTTTGGCAGCACAGGTGTTACATTCCCGGGTAAGGGTGGGTTGTCGTACAGGGGCGGGCGGCAGTAGCGGGCTGGCAGCGGTGCGGTGTTGGCGGCGCCTCTCACACACATTTGCCGCGCTTTTTTTGTATTTTTTAATTTTAGTTTACGTAATAGAGTAATAAATGGTTATATAAAGTGCGAGGTGTATACTTGTAACTGGTAGTTAAGTGGTGAACTTAAGGGAAGTGTGGATAGTTGATAATTAGCCACTGTAAGTGTATCTAGAGTACTGTCAAGTGTCAAGTTAAGTTGCAAGTATATTATTTGGATATTAGTGAACGCAGACCAGGTGGTGGTGTGGTGGATTAGGCCCACGCTACTGGCCAGCCACAGGCAAGTGTGTGTGTGTGTAAACTGGTGGCGGGGTGTCCCCTCCACTCCTGCGTATATATGTTGAACAGCCTCCCCGCCATTTTCCTTCTGCACCGGCACTTCCCGGGTCTCTTGAACAACGGTGGCTCACCGCATTATCTGGGGCTTACTGCCTCGGTAACGGTGGAATTCTTATCTATATCATCTTTATCATTAGTCACTTGTCCCGTTTCAGTAGACGCAGTTCAAAGTAATATAAATTTTGAACAAATCGATGCAACTTCTAAATCACTTTAACAATGTCATGTGCCAATTTATATTTCTCTTTGACAGCAACTTGGTTCATATATTTGATGGTTCATTCACCTGATTGGTGTTACTGGCGGCTTAAGAATCTTTATTTTATAAAAGATAGAATGGATTGACACGTTGATTTTTCTGGTAAAAGATGTCCACTAAGACCAGCTCTCCCGTCTGACACGCGGTTGGTGTTACTACAGTAAATGTTGTGTGATTAATTGATGATTGAAGATTAAGCCACCCAAGAGGTGGCACGGGCATGAATAGCCCCGTAAAAAATGTTCTGTATTAAATGTAGGTGTATAAGGGTTGGTGTGGAGATTGGTCATTCCTTGGGATAGTAAGGTGGGGCGGGCTGGCTAGTAAGTTAAAGGTTTTCAAAATAAGTTACAAATTATGGATCTTGGTTCCACATGACCTCCATAATTGCTTTCAAACTAAATAGTGTACTATTGCAGAAGTGGATGTTAGACGAGCTAGTGTACTCTGACTACAGTTAGCAGTGTGTGCTGGCAATCCATCTTTTGCATGGCCTGGTCTTGAGTTGTCTGCTTTCTGGTTTGTCATAGTAAAGTCTGCTGGTTGTTTGTCTTGTTACTAAATTTAAGTAATTTATATATTTGATTATTTTTATATTCAAATTTAAATATTTGATTCATGTCCAGTAATCACCACTTTGAGTAAACGGCAACAAAACGTGGAGCTGTACCTGGAGTGGCTGTGTTAGTTTGCAAGTTGGAAAAAGTCATGCTGTTATTTGTCATCTGCAAAGGATGATACGAAGCAGTGACTTGTATTAGTCACGGCTTGTATTATCTGATATGATAACGCCCTTTTTGTCTCTGGAGAGGTTCACTGAGGACAGTTAGTTCTCACTGGAATACTAAACATGACAAATGTAAGCGAGCCCTTCTCCTTTATGAAACATAAGACTGTCGCACTTATCCAGTTAAGTGGTCTACAAAGCTATTGAGGTGTGCATACCTGGAGAGGGTTTCAAGTTCTATTCCTCGAGCCCAGCCTGAGGCCTGGCTTGACTTGTGATAACTTGGTCCAGCAGGCTGTTGCTTGGAGTGGCCCACATATCCACTACAACCTGGTTGATCTGGCACTTGCAAGAACTTAAGAAATTTTTGAAGACTTCCACCTTGGTTCTGGCAATATTTCTTATGCTTGCTGGGAGGTTATTGAACAGCTGTGGATCTAAGTTCAGACTGTGCTCTCCAATTGTGCCTCTGATATCTCAACTCACTTGGTCTATTCTGCACTTCCTTTCCTATCTTTTGCTCCAGTATGTTCTACTGTGCAAATTTGGGACCTGGCCCTCCGGTGTCTAACCTTGTATATTGATACCTCTCATCTCCTTTCCAGAGTACATTTTGAGAGCTTAGACTGTCCCAATAACTTAGGTGTGCCTTCTTGGGCTTGCTAAACTGGGAATCCTGGTCCCTCCTAGGTAAAGGCAGTTGCTGCTAAACTTGATACAGAACTGACTTGCTTTTTCTTCAGACTACTTACTGAATGGCCTACTGTGCTCGTGTGTTCACTACGTATCAAAATTTTAATCTTGGATGTAAAATAGTGTGAAATAGTAGCTCTATACAGTACTAAAAAACATGGAAAATAGTTAGTCTATCTACTCCATAATTTTGCCTGAGCTGTGTTCAGCATTCCTTCTGGCAAATAAATCCTCCTACAGATACGTACATGCAGTTGAAGTCTCCACTATGTATATTTTGTCTGCATAGTATTGTGGTCTTACGCGACTGCAGGAGACACTATAGCCATTAGAACCACCACATTAGCATTTAAGCATTGATGAAAGATGTCAATCTTTTGACACACTGCATTGTGCTACATGATCAACACATGAAAGATTAGATGTGCATTGCTGAGTGACTATTTAATGTTTTAATTTATAAAATTTTGCTTTGTTGCAGTTGATGCAGCATTGGCTGAACTTGACAGCATTCCAGACGGAGTTTGTGAATCTGGGGACGTAGAGGAGGAAGAGGACGACGAAGAGGGGTGGTCTTACTTTCATATGGAACCCCAGACACGGCCACAGGTATAACGCATTTAAAATATTTGTATCATTCGTTTTAAGACCTTATCATTGAATGAATCGGTTGACTGAGTAACCTTCCATTGCAGGGGTATTTTTCATGGCAGCAAACCCCTTTGCCTTCTCTACAGTATTTTTCTTACATTGTGGGGCTTTGTTGACCAAACCACACGCTAGAATGTGAAGACGATGTTTTGGTCCGTCCTGGACCGTTGTCAAGTCAATTGTGAAGAGAAGAATGTATTATTTTTAATTCTTCATTTAAGGTGGATCAGAATGTGACCCCATAACTGGACAGTATTGATCATTTACTTAGTACAAGATAATGCCATTGGCCTGGGGTTTATACTGCCTTCATGCCTAAGGCTGGATGATGCTCAGTTTTATTTTTATAGATCTGTACAGACAGCCATATAATTTACATACAGAGGTCATGGCAATATCTTGCTATGATTCTTTAATTGCAGTCTTATTGATATTCAATACCCATAGAAATAAAAACAAACTTGTATGACCAAACAAAGTAGCAACAGTATCAGGAAGGGTTGCTCAGTACAGTATGTATAATTTGAATATCAGTAATGGCATTATCAGGGAGAAAGTAAATGACTAGCAAAATTACGTGAGGATTTGCGGTCGCGTAATTTTGAGGAACTTCCTCAGATTTTGAGGAACTGTCCAAAAGTACAAATTCCTGCAAGAAACGAAGCAATTCTGCTGTAATGTACAAAATCTGAAACGTACTGCTTTCTTATAATTTGAAAGGACACTGAAAGTTTGCACAGAAGGCACTTGAGGAAGGCTACAGTACTGCAGTGTAAAAGTAAAATGCAATTAGTGACCCCTTTTTTATTTTTTGCACCAGACTAATGGAATACAAATAAAAAATCTCATTAAAAGATTTTTTAATGGATAATTCTTCACATTAAAATATAACCGTATAAAATTGCCAGTTATGGACCTCTACTAGATGACAAATGAGTGGAAACTCATAAGTAAATAAAAAATTACATTCTTGTAAAGCCACTAGCACGCATAGCATTTTGAGCAGGTCCTTAATCCTAATTTTCCCTGAAATATAACCCGCCAAATTGTTTAACAGCCAGGTACCCATTCATTGCTGGGTGAACAGGCTGCAGTTAAGGATTGGCACTTAGTCAATCCTCCTTGGCCATATGAATCCAGGCAAAGTCGCTTGCGAAGCGCCAGGCGAGTGATTTACCACTGCGCCTGGTGACTATCAATTAAGAATGTTAATGTAAGAAACATTAATTAAGAATGTTTATCATGTTAAGAGTACATCCACAAATTAGTCCTACCTATTATTGTGCCATTAAAATGTGGTCCAAATGGTCTTTTATGAGCTAACTAAAATATCATTGAATTTGTAAAAATTGCAGCTTGTTCATAGTTGGACGTTTAACGGAAAATAATGGATGGCTACATTGATCTTACTAATAGGTTTAGATCAATTAGTACTAAACCCTTGTTAAAGGTTTATTAATGTTACATGGATAGCTTGGCTTAGTGAAGAATTGAAAGTGGTTAAGTATTTGGTTTAGTTTATTTCCAAACTGACAAATTCAATACAGTACTGGATTTGAGGTTTGTCTGAAGTAGAATTAATTCACTAAAGTAGCTTTGCCACTTAAACTCTCTCATTAATTATTTTTAACAAGGCATAATCTGCACACGTTTGGTGTGCAGATGTTTTCTCTACTGTATAACTTGATTGCCTAGCAATTTTGCCCTTTGCATTTGATAAATTAGATTTTTATTTTATTTTTCCCAACATGGTACTGTAACTTGTCATTCATTGCTCATTTCTTGAGCTGTAATATTTATAAAAAAAAATCACCTCGTGGGACACAAGCCTTGATGCGTTTGCATCATGTTACAGTATCTTGCCTGTAGAGAGAATTTAATAGTTTATGTAGTACTTATCCCCTTCAGTAGTTTTAACAAATGCAATTTCTATTGATCATGTTCAGCCAGGATTATTTTTGAGCTTTAGAAAATATTTTGATTTAACGTTGGACAATATAAATTATCGAACTGGTGCATATATTGACAATTTGGAAGTGGCAGTAAATCTACAAAAAAAGTTAATTAGCAAGCATAAAAATGAATTTTTTACCTGTACTTAAAAAAAAAAATTGTATTCTGCACTATACACAAACCCATCGTCTTATTCACATAGTACTGTACTTTTTTGTAACTGGACCATTGTACGTACATTGATGTTATGTACAATTAGTAGAATTTGATATACTGTATTCACTTTATAGTCAGAAAAAATAAAGGTAAAAACCAAATGTAAATATTCCTAGTGTAGTGTGTGCACATACAGTACTATATTAGTCCAGCCTAGGATAGTTGGGTTTTATTAGCAACAACTACAAAACCTTTCTGGTTTGTCCAAATTCAGTATCATCAAATTCTAGTTTTGAATTGTCCATTATGTCGGTACTGTATGAGTACCTAGTTGTGCTTGCAGGGGTTGAGCTCTGGCGCTCTAGTCCTGCCTCTCAACTCGAAGGTGTGTGATAGTCCACATCATTACTATAAGTACAGTACTATATAAATGGGAGGATGTGCTGTGTACATGCCATAACATAATTAACACAACATAATTTGTTTCAGAGTGAAGACGTTTTGGTTCATGGCAGTTCTGCAGCTGTTGTGCAGTCAAGTAAAAACATCACTGAAACATTTGATCAGGATATTGTAAATGCCTCAAGTGAGGATCACTTGCAACTGACAGAGGGTGAGCTGGTTGACAGTGTTGAACAATCCACGGAACTGTTTCCGGAATTGAAGGACCAATCTGAAGACCAGTTTGGAAACTTTGTACGAGAACAGGCTCAAGAGACACCAAAAGATTTTACAATTGATTATCCGGAGAACGAAATGAACAGCCAATTAATGGATAGCTTCCAGTTCCAGCCAAAGGAACAGTCTTCACCTATGGAAGCTGATCAGCCACCTGTAGTGGCTAATGCTGCAGACTTCCTTCAAACTAGTATTGAGAAGCCATTTGACTTTGACATAAGTTCTGATAAAGCGACCTTGATGGAAACGTCTCTCGACAAAATTCCTGATGTAGTGGGTAGCAATGTTGAACCTAGTAGTCCTCATGGTTCAATTAGCCCTCATGTTCCAGGAAGCCCTAGGTCTGTGGAAGGTTACATCACATCTGTGGAGTTGAATACTGCTGAAGAAAGCTTTGGACAAAACTTTGCTATTAATCAGTCACAAGATTTGTTAATAGGAGCAGTGGACCAACCATCTGGTGCATTTAGTGTGTATGTGAGCTCCTCCCCAGAACCAGCTAGCTTAGATCCATCTCTCCAAACGCCAATAGATCTTGGTAATGTATTAGAGGGAGTGACCAATGGAACTTTAGAGGGAGACTTCAAAGTACCTGAACCAGATCTCTCACCAGTAGAAATTGTTCATGCTCAATCCACAGTTGAGGTGGTTGCACCTCCATCACCTGTAGATATCAAGGAACAAGAAGTACAGTTTATTGTTCCTAACCCAGTCTCGGAGTCTCCTACTTCACCACAGTTGTTCTCTGACCTTGGTCAGTCTTCAGACATTACTTTTATTCCTGAACCTGTTGTGGAACCTGTAGCAGAGGTGCCAGTTCCTGTTTACATAGAAGGAAATACACCTGTTTCTGAGGGTGAAATGGAAATGCACCCTGATAGCTTGGCAGAGGAGCCAAATGTAGAAGAAATGGGGTCTGAAGAAGAGGAAATACCTGAAATTGCAGAAACTGTGTGTGAACCTGACACACAGTTTTCAACAAGCCAGGCACTAGACTCTTCGGAGCCCTCTAAGGATCAAGTCGAGCCTGAAGCAGATGTTATCAAATCTCCAGTCGAGCCTGAAGCAGACGTTGACATCAAATCTCCAGTCGAGCCCGAAGCAGACGTTGACATCAAATCTCCAGTCGAGCCTGAAGCAGACGTTGACATCAAATCTCCAGTCGAGCCTGAAGCAGATGTTGAAATCAAATCTCCAGTTGAGCCTGAAGCAGATGTTGAAATCAAATCTCCAGTTGAGCCTGAAGCAGATGTTGAAATCAAATCTCCAGTCGAGCCTGAAGCAGTTGTTGAAATCAAATCTCCAGTCGAGCCTGAAGCAGTTGTTGAAATCAAATCTCCAGTCGAGCCTGAAGCAGTTGTTGAAATCAAATCTCCAGTCGAGCCTGAAGTAGATGTTGCAATTAAATTGCCAACTCTATCAGTTGAAAATGAAGCAAAATCCCAACCTGATTCTGAGACGGTTAATGTTGATGTGAATGGCACACCTGCAGACATTGGTGTTGGTTCTGTTATTAATGATATTGTTGAAGATGTTCTGCCTGCTGTTGAAGAGAAAAAATTGGAAATGCCTAAGGTGGATGCTGCAGTGACCAAAGCTTCCATAAAGACTGATAAAACACCAGTGAAAGGCACTCCATCTAAGACTTCTGCTAAACCTACTCCTGGGAAAGTCACCCCAGCTAAACCTACCAGTAAATCTACCCCAACTAGAACTCCATCTACAAAGGCTTCTCCACTTACCAAGACAGCCGAAAGGAAGTCTCCTGTCACTAAAACTCTAGCAGCTGTGCCAGGCAAGCCTGCAATTGAGAAGAGCAGTTCTACTAAACTAGCACCTACAAAACCAGCCCAGACAAAACCTGCAACGGCAAAGCCAACGACAACGACGACTGCTGCAAGACCTTCCTCGACAAAGCCTATTCAAAGAACTGCCACTCCTAGGTTATCCACCACATCGTCACTATCCACTAAAACAGAGAGGAAAATTACTCCTAAACCTCCTACCCCAACAGCACCAAGAGCTTCATTAAGCAAGCCTAGTGCTTCTGCAAGTAAGCCTGCACCTGCACGTCCTACCCCAACTACCAGAACGATTACAAAGAGGCCAGTCACTGCTCCTAGTAAGAGTACAGACAAGCCAGACAGTAGCAAAGAGGCAGACGGCACTATTAGAAAAACTACTACTCGACCAACTTCTGCTCCCCGCACCACCACCACCACCACCACATCTGCATCTCGTAAAGTAATGCCGGCGTCTGCTAGGTCAGCTGCCGAGAAAGAAACAAAAAATACCACAAATCGCATTCTTTCTACATCAGCAGCAAAGCCTGCTCCAAGACCTACACCAGGAATGACAAAACCACCTTTAAGCAAAACCTCAACTACAGCAGCACGCTCTACATTGGCTACTAATACCAGAACTACTACTAAAGTTAATGGAACATCTACTACCAGCAAAGCTAAAACTACTACAATGGTCAAGTCTTCTGCAACAAAATCTTCTGGTAAGATAAAAATTGCTGTGTAATGTCTTAATTTTATGAAGGTGCAATTGAATTACAAGGTTCATTTTTTTCCAGGTATTTCATATCTAATTTTGTGTAAATACATTTCCTTCATTGTAACAATTCTAATTTGAAGATAGTGTATGCTTTGTAGTGTATTGTTAACATGGGCAATAAACGCTTGGCATAATGTCGGCTACCTTGACTCAAAGCTAAAAGGATAAGGCCTGAGTTGCATTCCACGAGTTACCACTCCTTAATTGCAACAACTTGAAGGTAATAATTGGTTAGTGGCTAAAGAGTATTGTGAGAAGTATTAACATTAAACACAAAGTTGCGAGTTGACTTCATAAAGTATGTTGCCTTTTACCCCAAATGATAGAACATATGCCTGTTCATATATATATAGACCAAATTATATACAAACTGGGAATTCGGAATATATTGAAAATTAAAGTAGAGGAAATACAATTTCAGATATTGCTATCTTTGCAAAGCAGATTTCTCGTGCTTTATGCAAATTGATAGCTACTAGCAGATCCTCCCCCTCTAAGGTCTCCCCTCGTCGGGGCAAGGAAGTGCTCGCCTACAACTCCTGGGCCCCCCTCTCCCCCATTACCTACAGGCAGTGTGTATGCAGGAGAGACGCACAGGATTTAGGTCAATTGAGCACCTGCCAGTAGTTGTCCATGGGGATTGGTTGGTTGTATGGGCTGGGCTGGGGAAGAAATCTTCCCACCAGTGTGAGAGAATATGGTGTAGTCAATTTCCTTGTTGAAAAGGGGGCAGGGGCACCATTTGGGGTGACTACCCCTTTATGCACCAGCCAGCGCACTGCCTCCCATCCTATCCTGAGAGGTGGTTTCCCTAGGCTTCAGGGCCCAATCTTTTGAGAAAAATGGTGAATGGCAAACAAAGTAACTTCTCGAACATGAGCTAAAGATGAGTGATGGAAGAGCACAGACCCTGTTTTGTCTTTGGTTCACCCCCTTGGGTTTTTTGTCCCCCCCCCCCCCCCTCCACTTCCTTGTCAGCGTCTTAATAGCCCAAAGCTCCCCATTGGTGACTCGTCTCATCACCTGGAGTGGTTCCATCTATAGTTATTACAGCTGTGCCTTTTACCCCCTCTTTAATGAAGTAACAAGACACAATCACTATCGAACATGCATGATTCCTTGGAACACTGTACCATGATTGGTTCGTCATGAACATGCTCACATTTATGATTTATATACATACATAGCACCCTTTTAACAGGATACCTGTTACCTGGTGTGGCATTACATGTAACAACTTGCACACACCTAAATGTGACCTATTCCCTTTAGCCCACTTACCATTATGATAGTGGGAAATTGCAAGTTATTGTCCGAACTGCAGTGTCCAACTCGAGTCGTGCATTTCCTTGTAAAATGCCATGATTTTCAGGACAATCATAGTACTTTCTATCCTAACGTCCCACCATCACTTGTTCCTTGACCGAATTCGCGCTAAATCCAACTCTTTCATGTAGCTCACATCATATACTTTTGTTTATGTACTGGCATCCTGAATTTAAAGTGACTTTTGTATTTTGGCAATATATGCAGTGCTACATAATTTGCCTGACTCGGTGCCCTCTTTTTATAATTACTGTACTTGACAGCAGATCCTGATTGTACTGCTTCTATGCCTCCTGTCTCTAAAGCATTATTTTTAAAAGGTTGCAACAACATAATCTTTTAGTGGTGTAAATATACCACACCAATCTTTCATTTTCAAATTTTTTGCTTTACTGTGAGATGCCATGGGTTCTTGAGCCAGTTAATATTTTAGACTATAGCTTTGTAATCATTTTCAGAAACATTTTTTGGCATCTTTGCCAAACCAAGTTGATTTAAAGTTCTTATCTGTGAAATTCAAAATTCATGTAATGCATGAATTACAAATTATGGAATGTCTGCACTATACTGCCCATTTCCATCATTGTAGTTAATTGCATAATGTAAACTTGTATTAAGTGTAATGTGTAATGTACAGTATAATTGAAGTATATTCTCAATTGCAGGTGTTGCCACGAAGAGAACTATGGTCAGCAAAACCAAAACTACAACCACAGGAGAGAAGGTAGTTTCTGAAAAAACTGATAAGGCAGAAGTCATAGGAGCCATTCAGCCTGTTGTAAATGGGGAAAACAAGATTGCCGATGAAGAAACTAGTGTGGAGGTGATTGATAAGTGTGCGGTGGAAGATATAATGCAAGCCTCAACGGAGAAGGTATTCACTCAGAGCTCGCTCACTATGACCACCTCTGAACAGGTGGTAACCACCACAGACACAACCGAAGTGATAGTGAATGGAGATCATTGAGATGGTGACTAAGGAAAATGCATAGAATGAAATATTATATTGTTACCATTTTAAACTTTTGCATTTTCAGTCTTGGGGTCCAAGAGTGTCCAATTTTACCTAGTTGGTGTACTAGTCTGATTTTTCCAGTGACAATGAATAGTCGGGCTGATGGTGGAAAAGTATGGATATGTTTGGATCCTAGCTTGTGTATAGTCACCTTACTGCTAATGTTAGGAGCTGATATTCTTGCTTCACTAATAAATGTACAGTACTTGATTATAAAAAAAAAGTGGTAAGGATTTATCTTGCATATAGTGAAAGAATATTAGTTACTTTTCACTTTTAGTTAAGATTGCAAAAAAAAAGTTATTCAGTTACTGATTTAAGATGATTCAGAAATTTATTTTGCTTAAGTGCATGATGTCCATAATTATAGACAAGATGCAGTTTAAGCAAGTTTCCAAACTGGATTGCACGGTAAGATTTGCAGAAACGAAATAGAGCTTTAAGTTGAAAGTACTGTAATAAAAACTTGTAAATAGCTGGCAGATATTCCTGAGGTGCTAGTTCTCCTGTGTTGCATTCCGGTATTACCACTGCTTGTGAACTGTTGTACTTTGGATCCCTTCCCTCCCCCACCTACCCTGGCTTGTGTTTAGTCTAATAATGGCACCCATTTACACACACAATTATATATATTATAATTTATACATAATATATATATATATATAATTCTATAAATGTAATTATATATATAATATAATTATATATTATATGATTATATACAATATATATATGATTACCAGTGTGAAGCTTTGTCACTGGTTGGGGAAATGGATGTGATCAGTGTGGAGAAAAGGCAACAAAAGTGATGCTGCTGCTGATGTTAAAAAAGTGCCTTTATCCCAAACTTCTCCATTCCATATTAGTGCTGGAAAATTATTCTGAATATATAAAGAATTTATCCCCCAGGCATTATTTATTTATATAATCAGTTTTTAATGATTTTTATTAAGACATTGAAATAAAACAAAATTCCTATTAGGTATATTCTGTGCATTGTCCAAGATGAGTATTGTATATTTTGTTAGTTTGCTTCTTGTCATATTAAATGTCATTGGTTTCGCACAAGCCTCTGTAAAGTGTACTGATTATTGTATTGAAATAAAGATAAATATATTAATTTGTCTTTAATATATACTGATACAATTGAGAATATATATCGGCATTTATGCATCTTAGAGTACAATTTAACTTTCAGAAGAATGTCCCATTATTTGTAATATTTCCATGCATTTGGCGTATCAAGTGAAAGTAGGATTGTTAAATAAGTCATTGTCCTTAGTGTGCTAGGGCAGGAATGTATAGTGTTATATATAAATGAGACTTCAGAGCAGGATACTTGTGTAACTACTTACCTTATTGAAGCCAATTTGTTATACCTTGTTCACTTATGCATTGTACCTTTAAGGTAATTTTGTATAGAGACCCTCTAAAGAGCTGCTGCAAGGGAGGCATTTTTGTGCTGTTTATTTGATTTCGGTTTACCTTTGGCCTGTTTGGATGACTGGTAACTGTCCAAAATAGTTTCTCCACCTGGTTGTGTGTAGACGAATTGGGTAAGTGAATTGCTTGGTTCCTTCCCATTAAAGGGGAAGCTTTGCTTCAATTAAAGTAAACCATAGCTTTATTTTAAATGTTAACTCTTGTCTAGATTCTCAATAGTAGGCACAGACTTGCTTCACGATAGATGAAAAACGCTGAGCAGTGTGCAAGCGAGTACTATGCTGACACCCCAACCCCCTCTTTTCCTTCTCCAGACATTAAATGCATTGTCTTTTACCTAAATGGTAGGCAATTGTCCCCACCTTCCCAGCCACTTCTGTGGCAGTAGCACAACTTGCCCAGTGTGACCAGCTCTCCAATACAGTACTTGTATCTTCCTTGATGCTTGTAACAAGTGCTGTTTCTCGTTCCTTCCTTCACCAAAAATAGTTAGCAGGTATACCTAAAGTGTTGCATCTTATTTTGCATTTGGGAATTAGTGTATTGTGGACTTGTACCTTCGATCCTACCAACCTATTTGCTGTCAATTTCACCCTTGTGATGTTTCGAAAGTGCAAAGCTGTTTACCCCACCCCATCAGACATTCCCTTTGGTGTTGGTTCATAATGAGGCCCACTTTTCTGGCAGGTATGGATGGCTCCTGCTTCCCTCTTGCCAGCTGTGGCAGTGTACAAGCTAAAACACCCATCACCTAGGATAGCTTTGACCCAAACAGGAATCCTACCTGGATTGTACTTGGATGAAGTTCAGAGTTCTACTTCCCAAGCCTGGGCCAGGCTTGAGAACTTGGTTCAACAGGCTGTTTGAGTGGCCCTCAGGCCCATATATTCACTACAGCATAATTGATCTGGTCCTTTCTGCAGAAAACTGTTCAGTTTTTTCTTGAATTCCACTTTTGTTCCAGCATTATTTCTTAATACTTTTTGGGAGGATATTGAACAACCATGGACCTTTGATGTTCATAGTGTTCTCCTGCCTATGGCACATCTGTTCTTCACTGGCTCTTCTGCATTTACTAACATGTTGTTCACTACAGTATGTTTTGCTGCAAATTTGGCACTTAGCCCTCCAGTATTTTCCATGTACTGTATATTATTTTGTGTATTTCTCGTCTCCTATCTAGAGTACATTAGACAATCCCAATACTGTAGTTAACCATGGGTGCTTTATGTGCATGTGGTTTGTACATATTCTCTGTATTCAAAGTCAATTTTAGGAATCTCTCTTGCACTGAAGGGGGAAGTGAGTATTGAGCAGCATTAGATAGGAAATCACAGGAGATCCAAATAGTATGAGCATTGTGATGGGATGCCTAGATTTGAAGGTTCGTGTAATCAATTCCCCCCCCCGTCCCGTACGTCCCAAATCCTCATCCTTACCTCTTCCCGGTGCTATAAAGTCGTAATGGCTTGGCACTTTTCCCCGATACTTAAAAAAAAAAAAAATGGGATCCTCTTGGACGTAGGTTCGAACCCTGGCCACAGCCCTTGTGGATTTGTTCATTTGATGCATCACGCTGTTGTGATTTCTGTTTTTAACTTATTTTGTAATATTTACCCAGGGTTTCTAAGATTTCAAACTTCTGTTCTTTCTCTTCTGTCGATCCATATGGCCTAAAGGTAGAGCGACGGTCTCGCTTCATGCAGGTCACCATTCAATCCCTGATCGTCCAAGTGTTGGGCACTGTCTTCCTCCCATCCCAAATCCTTGTCCTGATCCCTTCCAAGTGCTATGTAGTCGTAATGGCTTCGCGCTTTCCCTTGAGTTCCCTTTCAGCCCTCTACCTGTGTTTCATTTTCCTTTCTCCATTTTTTCCCTTGTATTCTCACCATAATGTCAATATCTGAATTCACTATTTCAACTAATACTAACGTCTGGACTCTGGGCAGAACACGGTCTGTGAATGTGAAATAGATTGATATTTAGGATTGGGCCTCCCTTTAAGGGTGGAAGGGGACACTCCCTCTTATCCATGACGCTAAAAATCATTAATCCTGCAAAGTTTAATGAGGCTTTAACTGTACTTGGTGTCCGGAAGGGAGGCGAGTGCCAGACCCTGCCTTCAGCGTAATCGGCTGATAAACTATTTAGCGACTCAATTTCCTGGAATATAGCTTTCACTGCACATGAGCGATAGCCAAGAATTTGTTAAAAACTATGATAGAGCCACACTCATGACACAACTAAAATCTGAGAGTGATTAGGACTTAAATCTTGTAAGTCCGACCAAAGGAACCTGTATCTAGTCAAACACAAGACAAAGTTGAAGGTCCAAGGGTATACCACCAGACTAGTCCCAGAACTACGAAGATGGATTACATGAATTGAGCCTCACTTTGCTGGAAGAAAAGATTTAGGAAAGACACAAAAGACCACACAATTCTCGGGAATTGAAAGGGTAGAAAAAGATAAGACTAACACAGGTGCAAACTGTGTACCAAATGAGCCATAGACATCAAAAAAAGTTTTCCAGTTAAAATAGTTAACAAATGGAATGAATGTACCCTAGTACATATGATGTGTTGATATGCCAGTCACATAAAATAAAAAAGTAATATAAAGTAAATAACACTGCCTCTGACCTCTATACGATGTGAGAGCTGTGGGATAAATTCCAAAAGAATGAAAAACTAAATACTTAATACAACAAATGACTCCAACAACAATTAAAACAATTCCCATATTCTACTTGGCAATATGCAATACAAATTAAATACGAACATGTGACAGTTACGTTAATGGCAAAGAAAGGTGCAAATTAATACAATATACAATAAGGTGTATGCATCTACTGTTTCCTGGGAAGGCTATAGTACATGTTACTGCTTGAGAGCACGAAACGTATTCTGAAGACTGGCCAGAGGTGAGCTGCTTACATAGGGGGGCCAGGCTTAGTGTAGATGGCGCTGATGGGCAGGTAACTATCACCCGCAGCAGTTAAGGCTGGTCGACTGGTGAGTGGCGCTGGGCCCCAGATAGGTGTCCAGGTATCTCGGGTTATCTTGAAATGATTTCGGGGCTTTAGTGTCCTCGCGGCCCGGTCCTCGACCAGGCCTCCACCCCCAGGAAGCAGCCCGTGACAACTGACTAACACCCAGGTACCTATTTTACTGCTAGGTAACGGGGGCATAGGGTGAAAGAAACTCTGCCCATTGTTTCTCGCCAGCGCCCGGGATCGAACCCGGGTACTTGTGGGTGGAGTGGGAGGGGGGGAGTTGTCTTGTCTAGACACAGGCTTCTGAGCACGTATTGTTGTTGTTGTTGATGATTTCTTATACAGGAGTATGCACATATGTTGAATAGGCAGAATCTCCTTGCCTAAGCAAGAGATTATCGTAAATGCAAAGCTGATCATGTGTGCTCTAATGTCTAGAGGTCTCAGGCAAATCGGCTGATAAGGAAAGGATATGGACTTTGCTTGGAAAGCGGAGAAATTTCTGGGGCAAGGAAAACATAAGCCTATCGGGTTAACTGCGTAACACAGCTAGCTTATAATTTCAAGATCATGTAAAAGTTTGCTAAGTTTACGTGTTAAAATTAATAAATTTACACTGCTCAAACGCGTAACGGAAAATGTACGGTAGACAGGTACATGCAAATTGTATCTAGCAAGGGTTAATACATTCATTTATAAATGTAATAATAACGGCGCCTTTTAATTAATATTTGTAAATTTAATATTTATTATTATAAAATAAAATTCTAAGTTCCTCCAGTCTATGCCTGAGTTTTCCTTCCCGCCCAGAATAAAAATATTATTTAAGAAACAAATTGGGGTTGATAGCATGCTGCGTATATATGCAAACCACAATATTATTCAATATATCATAAAACAATACACCAATAGAACATGCTTACTCATTATAACCCTGAAGAACGTAACGTAGTGGAGGTGGGGTCCCTCTATTGTTTCAAGCGTGGGTTGGACATGTATATGAGTGGGATTGGGTGATTATAAATACGAGCTGCCTCGTATGGACCAATAGGCCTTCTGCAGTTACCTTTGTTCTTATGTTCTTATGAGCTAATCCCCTCGTGTCTCTCAGTTTCCTGGAAGTGTGTACGTCACTCGAGCAGGTCTGAACGCTCTGAAACAGCTTATCCCCACCTTTTCTCCGCATGTAGTGTGAAATATGGTCTGCAGTCATCTTTTTTTTTTATGCAAACTGCTCCTACTATCAAGAAGAAGAAATGTGGTCCTCCAAAGGCACTACAATAATTGTAAAATATTGACTTTTTAATAATCCTGACTGACTTTTTAATATTGACAAATGCAAGACCATACATGTAGGGCAAAACAACCCACGCCACAACTACCAAATTAATAATAACATTACATTGCGGCAGATCGATGGGGAAAATGATCTTGGAGTCAAAATCCACCACTCAATGAATGTTGCCCAGCAGGTAGGAACAGCAGTTAAAAAAAGCCTAACCAAACACTAGGAATAATCAAGCTTACCTTCGTTTTCAATGAAAAGAAGGTTGTGATTCAATTGTATAAAAATCTGGTGCTCCCCCATTTGGATTACTGTATCCAAGCATGGAGAGCCTCATTTTCAGAATAATAGAGCTGCTCTGGAGATGGTGCAACACCGGGCAACAAAAATCATTCCAGAGCTAAGTCAGCCCACGTGTGAGGAACGGTTTAGGGCCACAAGGCAACTCTAGCTAAACTCAAAGGGGAAATGTGACAAATCGTTGACTTTATTTATCTGCAACATAAGTTTTTGTCTTGAAATACTAAGAATTATAGAATATCTCATTTAAAACACCTTTATCGTTCCACTGATATTATCAGTACAGCAACAAAATCCATAATGTAAACAATGTAGAGTGATTCAACAGTGACCTGTGAACATTGAGTCTGCCCGAAACGCTGTCGGTACTAGTGGCTTTAAAAGAATGTAAACACATCATATTATGTACTCTCACAATACAATCTTGATGAGCTAATTTTGTCACTAGCTCATCAAGATTGTAACTTGCTTAGCTAAATGAATTGTGGGGTTCAGTCCCTGAGCCCATTATGTGCCTCTGTAACCCTTTCCACTACCGCCCACAAGATGGGTATGGGGTACATAATAAATGAACTAAACTAAACTATGTACTCTCACAAACCCAATGTACCTTCTTATATCTATATACACAAATAAATAAATAGATAAATAAATAAGTGACATGATCCGGGTGACAATTTTGAAAGGTGGTTGGTGATGGAGCCGAGAGATGGCAGCAGGGTGGCGGGAGCCGCAGATGGCAGCAGCATCTGTTTGTTTACTAGTGTAGTAGCAGACGCCATCACGGGAGGACGTGCGCCTGCGCCGCCCCCTGGCTTCCGTAACTCGCCTTCGGTAAGTTGGCCGTCACCAACGCTTGCCCTTCTTCCCTCCCATCAGGGACGGCAGGCTGCATGTCTGCCGGGGAAGGTGCATCTTCTGCCTTAGGGACAACACGAGGAGACTGCAAAATATGTGTTATTAAGTGTCTCATGTGGAGGTTACGACTCTCTCCAGGTGATGTGGCCATAACACAGTGCCAGGGTGTGCCACGAGGAGCCTGGTAGGCACTGGCTGCCGCCACTCGTGAAAGGTAGGCACTGGCTACCACCACACGTCTTAGGCAGACCCTGGCTGCCATCACTAAGACATGATTGTAAGACAAGATGAAGGTCAGACTAGCGTTGTGGTGATGCTCAGTAGTGTGTATATTCCTTATCATTGTTGCGATGGGTCAGGCAGAGCATGGTCCTTGTCACAGGTGGTCAGGCAGAGCATGGGAGTGTCATTGTCACAGGTTGTCAGGCAGAGCATGGGGTTGGAATAGAAAAAACATATACAGCACATATAGACACAATAAATGATAAAGAACTTAAGTTATTGGGATCATCTTAAAGCTCTCCAATGTGCTCCCTAGAAAGGAGACAAGAGCCGTATCAAATAATATATACTGTACTGTACATGGAAAATACTGGAGGGCCAGGTCCCAACTCTACACAGTAAAATGACAACATACTAGAGTGAATGATATGGAAGGAAATACAGAATAGAGCCAGTGTCATAGATGCCATATGCACAATCAGAGAACACTGAACATCAGAGGTCCATGGTTGTTCAATATCCTCCCAGCAAGTATAAGAAATATTGCTGGAACAAAAGTGGAAGTCTTATGGGCTTTGTGCCTTCTTTTGATAATTGCTTCAAGAAATAACTGAACAGTTTTCTTCAAGAAGTGCCAGACCAACCAGGCTGTAGTGGGCCTGTGGGCTGCTCCAAGCAACAGTCTGTTGGACCAAGTTCTCACAAGTCGAACCAGGCCCCGGGCTGGGTTTGGGGAGTAGACAAATTCCTAGAACCTCATCCAGGTACAATCCAGGTAGTGTCATTGCCACAATTGGTCTGGTAGAGCATGGGAGTGTCATGGCCACTAAGTAGTTCTAACATATTCCAGTTCTTTAAATCATTGTTGACTCTTATGCTCTCAAAACTGAGCAGATGTCTGCACAAATGCTTCATTTCTTCCAGTAGATTCCCTGGAATAATCTCTCTGTAGATGGAAGGAAAAATTATTGCCCTTGGTATTAATTTCTTCATCTTTGGACTGATCCAAAAAGAAAGAAAGAAAGACAGAAATTCAAAGCGATCATTCATGGTTTTCAAGACAGTTGAAAGTGGGGGGGGGGGATTTTTTGTCTGCTCTAATTCCTTGGGTTTGGTAAAAAAATTAATCTATTTTGCTTTGAATGTTAGTGTATGCTTGGTTTGATCAGCCAAATGTTCATCATCTTTGTCAGATTCCAATGTTGTGTTTGTGTCTTATGGCATTGTGACACACTTCGTCCAAATCATTATTCCTGAATTTTTGTAGTATAGTACCTTGTACTATGGAGTGACCAGAGGTTAATCAGCAATTTTGCATAAGTTGGACAACTGGGTGCTACAGCACAGAAAAAAGGCTTTGGTTGTACTGTAGATTAAAACCATATTTATGATCAAAGCTTATGATCAAGATTATTTATGGAAGACAAAAACCATATTTATGGCTTTCAAATCCTTCCATTCTCTACTCATCTCTCATGACTTTTACTATGCTTTCTGAGGTTAAGGTTAGGTGAAATGTGGGGTTGGCAGAATCAGATAGCTCAGAATCAGATATTAGTGCCAACATGTGATGGTAGCCAATTAGCAATTGGAAAAGTATTTTGCCTATTTTTATTATTTTTGCTTGTCGGTACTTTTTAGTCCAATTAGTTCTTAGAAGGGTTTGATTTATAGATAATTGAATCATCTGAAGGTCATTATGGACTGGATCAAGTACTAATATTCTGTACCTGCCTTTACTATGCATTGTCCTATACTGTACTATACTGTACAACGTATGGGTACAGCCAGGCCTTGGCTTATAGAGCAACTGAGGGTCTTACAGTGGAGTTTTGAACAACAGTACACTCAAAACCTTATTTATACTTAGCTGTTATTGCTTTCTATTAAAATTATGTTAGTTTTGATAAATGTATTTTTATTTTGCAGTTGATGGCCCATGCAAACGAAAAAAAAAGATCTTGGCAAAACTTCAACATACATCATTTCGGGACAATTATTATAGTGTGTTCGAAAATTCTCATTGAAGTCGTTTTTCCTCAGTGAACATCAAGTTAGCATCCAGAAAGTGAACTGTGTATGACATTTAAAATATTTCAACGATTACTTCTACTTAAGTACAGTAATAAAAAAGCAACTGTTAGAATTATCATTGTGAATTATGTCAAGATTTTATTAAATTTACTGCAATTTTAGTAATTATAATTTATTGCAAATTAATATTATAGTAAATATTTATTATTTATTTGGATTTTTTGGGCTTATACGTAAATGGAAAATGTATGTGATAAAACAAGCAAAATCTTATGGTAGGATTATCACTTGTACGCCCTAAATTTAAATAAATACTGTGCATAAATGCTAATACAGTACATATTTATATAAATGCAGAAACATGCTTATACAGTATAAAATAATAAAAAAATCATGAAATCCTTTTAAAAGTATGATGCTTTTATCACACTCTGCTTTTATTATCGAAAAAGCTAAATAAGTGAAAATATATACTCGGCCACTGATACATTATCAAGATAACCAGATACTATACTCAAAACATAGATCGTAATAATTAATAGCAAGCATAAAAATGGCAGTAACGGGTGAAGCAGAAGAGCCTATGATAGAGGAAGGAGCCCATTCCGTTGTCCTTTCCGCCAACAACAGTGGTCAGGTAGAGGAAAATAGGCCTACTGTTCGATTAAAAGGCGGTGCAGAGGCTACACCTCTAACAGAGTTCTCGGCTATGGAGAATGGTCACGTACAAGCAATGGTTTCGGATGAGCCCACCATAGCAGAAAAAGTTGCCATGGAAAATTATGATGTCCCAGCTCATGTCCTTGCCTTTGTCCCACCTGATGGAGGGTGCCGGGCATGGCTTGTTATGTTTGCTTCCTTCCTCTGCAATGGAATTATATTCGGTACAATAAATTCAAGTGGCTTGATTTATAATGATCTTGTGAAAAAACTTGAAGATGCTGGGGACCCTAATGCTGCATTTAAGACATGTAAGTGTTACACTTAATTTTCTTTTGAATATTGAATTTAATACTGCATATCCAATATAGTACTGTATTGTATTAGACTACAGTATTATTATAGTATACAGATAGTATTACTTAAGTATAATATAATGTGTTTTTTATTTATATGTTAATACTGTAATTTTATTTTGAACTAACTTGCCATCTTCTTACTTAGACCAAGTGCATGAGATAATGCTGAACATTTTGTATTTTATTACTTAATCAAAGGACTCGAGTCTGCTAACCTTGTTGTTAATGCACTTGGCTGTGAGCCAGTTGTATTTGGGATTGTTCCATGGGGTAGAACTATTTATTTAGGCACATTTCCTCACAGCTGATGCCTCTGTTTACCTAGCAGTAAATAGGTACTGTACCTAGGAGTTGGTCAACTGTTGTTTGCTACCTTTCCCAGTATGTAACCCACAACAGATGCCTAATTCACTAGGACCTATTTACTGCTTGGTGAACAGAGTGAAAGGAAACATGCTCAACAATTTTTGTCCTGCCTGGAAACAAAACATAGGGTCCCTTGGGTATGAGCTGAAGACATAGACCATTGTGCTACAGGACCCATTTTTCTAAGTTTTATTTTTAAAAATAATAATATTATTATTATTCACACCTTTGTGAATAATAATATTCATTTTTGTGAATAACAAGAAGTTGTTGTTGTTATGGATTCAGCTACTGGGAACAAAAAGTTGCAAGTAGCACGGGCTATGGTGAGCCCGTAGTAGACTTGCCTGGCACAGGAGCGGGGCTGTAACTGAACAACCTTGTTAAGTGTGCTGGCTAAGTCTGTTGTTGTTGTTTTAGATTTAGATACGCAGAACGAAATGCCCATGTAGCACGGGCTATGGTGACCCCGCTGTGGTAGAGCTCTCCAGACATCTCGTTGGAGGTGGCTGTCTGGTGTTGACTTGACTTAGAGGAGGTATTGTAGCATGTAGGTGTTGAGGGTGATAGGAAGAGGCAGCTTTCCACAGCTATGCAGGGGAATTGCATAACACTGGCAAAGTAGGAAGATCTACAGTCGACAAATTTGTTATACCTGCCAAAGATTTGTGGCTACATATCACCCCGGACAATTCTTGAACGTTTGTGATAGGGTTGTCAAATTCATAGCTTTCTTCACATTGTTACATGATGATGTAGAGTGCGTGATTACATTTGGTTAGATCTACGTCAGCAGGTGATGTAAATTCTTCAAATATACTTATAACCAAGCCTAATCCTATCAGTAACATGTCTAGAAATCTGCTAACCTTATTACATGGCCTTTAGATATATGGCTCTTCTTGCATTGTAGCATGATGATATTTGAAATGTCCGTCGATGGCTTGGGGGATCTTGAACCTTACAGGCTTCCTATCTCACAGTAGGAATTTATATTAAATTGTTTTGTTATCGTATATTATTGCCCTCAGGCTGTGTACATAAGCAATCTGTTATAATCTTTAAAATTAAACGCTTTCGGAAAAGTCAACAATATTATCATACATTCGAAGGCAATATAGGAGGGAAGCCGCAGATGAAAGACTTGTCCATCATTAATGATTAGGTTATGTGCGCTTCCAGTAAGTAGGCTGTTACAGTTCATGTCGTGAGGAGCTGAGTGCATTTAGGAATGTGATAGACTTAGTCGCTTACACTTAACGTCAGTTTTAAAATGCATGTATAAAGTTTCGTCTGGTGCATGGAATCCCAGTTATTTAAAAACTCACAATAGCTCAGAATAGGAGCTTGTCTCTCGTCTCGACGACTGCACTTCCGGTGCTGGGAATCGGCTTAAATGGCTTGGGAGACGGAATGGTCTGTGAGCAGAAGTCACTATACTGTGGTCTGGAGTGGGAAGGGTTAGATACTAAATTGGAAAGCGAAGCGATACTAAGTATATCCCACAGTGCAGGAACGTCATGTTGTTGTATCCACTTGATAAAGATTGTGGATTCGATAAATTATGAGTTTAGTTGGAGGTTTAATAATTCATTTTGAGGGAGGTTGATCTTCGATTAATTGATTGATGAAGATTAAGCCACCCAAAAGGTGGCACGGGCATGAATAGCCCGTAAGTGGTGGCCCTTTGGGGCCATTTTACCAGTATCAATAGATGATACTGGAGATGTGTGGAGGTGCGACTGCACCCTGCGTGACGGGAGATGTCTCCCGTGTGCGATAGTATTCATAGGGCGTCTGTGCAAGGGCTGGGTGAGGTAACATTATTGTTTTAGTGTAAAGATATTAATAAGTGATACGATCATTGACACTGAGGATATTGAGCTCCATCGTTTCGTATTTATTTTTCAATTCCTGCAAGCATTCTTTCAGGCACTTTAGCAAGCACTATAGACACACAGAGATCACAATAACGTGATGCATCAAATGAACAAATCCACTAGGGCCGTGATGAGGATTCGAACCTGCGTCCGGGAGCATCCCAGACACTGCCTTAATCGACTAAGCTACGACTTGGATTTGTTCAAGCACTATAGCACTGGGTATTACATGTTAGTGGCATAATCAATTAAGGATCTAATATATGCAAGTCACATCATACTTGCCCCAACGCTGGGACGGTCAGTACCCCTCCACAACAACCTTGAGTCGTGAATGTCTACATTGACCACCCAGTCTAGTTACAACGTGATCAAGTGCGACTTCAAGGCCAAGCAGGATATTTGGGTCTGGTACCGTAGTCAAGTTAAGAGCTATCACCAGTTGCATCTAGT
This sequence comes from Procambarus clarkii, assembly GCF_040958095.1. Taxonomy (NCBI): domain Eukaryota; kingdom Metazoa; phylum Arthropoda; class Malacostraca; order Decapoda; family Cambaridae; genus Procambarus; species Procambarus clarkii. Next base: position 13,015,997 of record NC_091223.1, on the reverse strand, counting down.
AAACATCTTCCGTCTGGGTGAGTGTGTTTATACCCAGTGGATAATGTTGTCACCATAACTTACAGCGTGGTAGTGGTTTTTTTAGGTACAGAGTACAGCGTTTAACTTTGAATAAACATTACATTCATTAATACACTGAATACGCTAAAGGTAAACTTCAGATGTCAGAATGTGTTGATGATAACGTTTCAGTGAAGGTGAACGTTTCAGTATACAAGGTGCTGATATCACAATGGTTCAAACTCCTCCCCTGCGTCGAGACATGTATCTGAGGGTATGATAACTTAATTATGGTGATAGTCTTGTATGACCGTCTTGGCAGTCTTATATCACACTGGTATTCGATGGTTCGGTCTGCGAGGAGAGCGGTACTGAAGCACTTTATTGAACCGAGTGATGGAATACAGATTTTTATGGAAAGGAAAAAGCATTAGCTGAAATATATAATAAATTGGTCCTAGATCTGGCGTCCATTGTGAAAATAAAAATAAAAAAACTCACAAGGTACCTGAACACTTAAGATGAATTTGACGCAGTAAATTGATAAGAGTTTTATGACTATTCGTGCCTTATTTTTTTAATGAAACTACAGCTTTTTGCAAAACAAACTTGAGATAATGCACTTTACCCCTAATAAAAGTGCTGCATTTAGATCTGTAAATAAACAAATACATTTCTTGTAGGATTTACTGATTATTCAAACCTCGAGAAAGGTTTCACCATTTTTCGAACCCCGTTTAACTATATATAATCTAATTTTTGTTTTAACTATATGTAATTGATTTACAATGTGATTCTGATTTGAGGGGTTTTTTTTTAGTGTTGATGTAAATTTTATCAATACCTGAAATTAAGTCCATGTTTGGAAACACGTCTGTGAACAGCTGTTTCTCTAATGTACATTAAGAAATCTCGGCTTCGTTCTCAACTTACTGATGTTCATCTGAATCCAATACTCAAAGAGGCTGTAGCTCAGTCATTTGCTCCAGACTTTGATGCTCTGTGCCAGACCATGAGAGGCCAAGTGTAAGGAAGCAGCATTACCAGGCAGTAAGGTAAAAAAAAAATATATATAATATATATATATATATATATATATATATATATATATATATATATATATATATATATATATATATTCATCCACTATATATATATAGTGGATGAATGGACATAACAAAGGGGAACAAATCCACAAGGGCCGTGACGAGGATTCGATAATATATATATATATATATATATATATATATATATATATATATATATATATATATATATATATATATATATATATATATATATATATATATATATTATCGAATCCTCGTCACGGCCCTTGTGGATTTGTTCCCCTTTGTTATGTCCATTCATCCACTTGTAAACCACTATCATGTCACCCCTAACTCTTCGCCTTTCCAGTGAATGCAATTTAAGCTTTGTTAATCTTTCTTCACATGACAGGTTGGGGAATTAACTTTGTCATAAGAAACAAAATAAAAGATTGAAAGGCTCCTGTCTTCACAGAAAAAATAGACCCCACTGTACCCACCGAAACACGAATAGATGTTCAGCAGAAAATAGAGAACCACTGGCTGAATTTCAAATAAATGGACCTAAACCATTTCACACAGATACACCAGACGATCATGTCTAGCCCCGCGATAACAAATGATTTTGACTCCTCTGACCTAAGCTCTATCTTCGGCTTGGGCCCCTCCCCCCCATCCCCTGCAGCCACGGGCGTCTGAAAGAGCCTAATTTTTAATCATATCGTAGTTAAGGTGCGAGTCTGGGGTGACAAGACGCTGACTCAATCACACTGTCCTGCTGCTAAGATTGATTGATGAAGATTGAGCCACCCAAAAGGTGGCACGGGCATGAATAGCCCGTAAGTGGAGGCCCTTTTGAGCCATTACCAGTATCAAGAGCCGATACTGGTGATCTGTGGAGGTGCGACTGCACCCTGCGTGACGGAAGATGTCTCCCGTGCTGCTGCTGCTAAGATTTTCTCGAGGTTAACTACGTTCTTGTTTTACATTCAGCTACTTGGAATAAAAGTTCCAACGTAGCACGGGCTATGGTGAGCCCGTAGTGGACTTGCATGGCACAGGAGTGGTGCTGTAACTCTTAAACCTTAACTATGTCATATGTACGAGTTTTATAGTCAATCCAAGTCTCCTAGCATGCGTTTGTGTGTATTGTTTAGTTATTATAATTTAAAGGTTTTATTTTGTTTCAATTTGTGAACCTTTGCGTAGCTAATACAAGGAATCGATCCTATTATTATATTAAACTGGGTATTACATGTCAGCTCGTTGATTTGTTCAATTGTGGAATCGTGAAAATACCATTTTGTCATAAGCAACAAAGTTTTCACACTGAATTAGGGACCAAATGTGGGAAATGATCAATGTACAGAGTGTTTGAATCTCAATTTAGTCGACACGTCTACCAAAAACGTATAAACGCATATTCCGCTGTATAATCTAACCTATTCCGGTATCTTTAATATAAATTGGATAAGTTTAGATTTAGGAAAGACTTGGGTAAATACTGGTTCAGTAACAGGGTTGTTGATTTGTGGAACCAATTGCCGCGTAACATGGTACCAATTGCCGCGTAACATGGTACCAATTGCCACGTAACATGGTGGAGGTGGGGTCCCTCGATTGTTTCCAGCGTGGGTTGGACATGTATGTGAGTGGGATTGGGTGGTTATAAATAGGAGTTGCCTCGTACGGGCCAATAGGCCTTCTGCAGTTACCTTTGTTCTTATGTTCTTATCTGACCTCAGGCATGACACGATGCGCAATATTTGTTGGTCTTAATGCCTATTAGCAGCTTACTGACCAACCAGCAAATATATTTTAGTCCAGGATAAAAGTAGTCGTGGACCACTTTAAAGCAGGTCTCTGCAACCCGTTCCACCACCCTCCACGGGATGGGTACGTGCTGGCATAGTAAATGACTAAACTAACTAACAGGGTACGCCTCTGGGTGTATATTAAGAATGCCTCCCTGGACACACACGTCCACTCAAGGTCACGCGCAATCAATCTGGGCTTCATCGTGACTTGTCAGCACTTGTTGACCATTATGGCTACGGATTTTTTTACTTGCCGATGTTCTTATGTCTAACGTCGTAGTCGCCCGAAAATGATGGTAGGCTGAGGTTGGATAGAGGTTGGCATGGGGGGTAGAAATAGCCTAAGCTACTCTATCCCTTTGAGCTGTATTTCTTTCTTGTCTCAATAAACTTGAACTTGATAGAGGTTGTAGGGTTTATATCACTATCCCTGCAAGGGCATGCCGACTGCAAATATTGAAGGCAGAGTTTCCTACTTCGTTTCTCGCTCTTTGGTACTTCAGTTCTTTAAGTGTGACGGAGAGATTTTTAACTCTACACTTTCAATCTTTGCGCTCCTCGAGGCATTCACCATCAATACGTCCACATATTTTTGTCTTGGAAATCAAGACCACTATTCATCAAGTACTTAAAGTGTCCACTTGAGAAACCTGTACATTTTTTCTCGATCATTACGGCTTAATTTGCATTTATCAAACTGTTTATGAGCTCCGAAGCGCTACGCCATTGTCGATAACAATAACATTGGGGTCCGAGAACGACCAGCTCGTAAACAGGTTTTGTGAGAGGATGTGTAAATAATTTATGTATCTTTGCCCAGCATGTTTTCTTAAAGTGTTCAGGATTCTGAGATCGGGTATAAATTTATTATTTAGATCTATGTATGTAGGCCTAACACTTAAGTATGGGAAGGGGATCGGTGTGGGAGGGGAGGTCAGTGATGGTAGTGGGAGGGAATGGGTCAAACGAATATCATCGGCTGCATATTCACTGTTGATCAACATAAGAACTGCCTTTAGTAATCTTAATTACGCCTTCATACAACATACTTCAGACTAGATATGGAAAACGCACCACTAGCCCAGCACCGCTCCTGTGGCAGGTAAGTCCACTACGGGCTCACCATATCCCGTGCTACTTGCCCCGCTCCTGTGGCAGGTAAGTTCACTACGGGCTCACCATATCCCGTGCTACTTGGAACTTTTTGTTCCCAGTACCTGAATCTAAAACAACAACAGCAGCAGCGTGGAGTCCTTAGCATATCTCCTCAAACACAGCGAACTTGAACAAAAGTTAAGATATCATGGCACCAGACTGGTCCCAGAGCAGAGAAGAAAAAGCTGAAGGAGTAAAACCTCACATTACTGGACGATAAGAAACTGGGGAGACAGACTGTTTACCGTGGACGGTGCACGAGGAAGATACACAGACGGCAACAACGCACCCAAATGTTGCCAGATCAAAAGTAAACTGTTTTCAAGGAAACATTAGACACAATCTGAAAGAAGTAGAGGACCAGCTGGGTTGTAGTCTATAGGTTACACAAACAGCCTATTGAGCCAAGTTATCTCAAGTCGAGCCTGCTCTTCACTCCCCAGCTTAGGGGGAGTAAAACTCCCAGAACCCACTCCAGGTACACTCCAGGTAAATGAGCCACAGATACATTAGAAAGGTTTTCAGTGCGAGAATAAACACGTGGAATACGGCCAGAAGTGTAGTGGAGACAAACTCCAAACACAGCTACAAATGTAGATAAATACAACCCATTAGGCTTTGAAATCTACACATGAATCAATTAAGTGTGGAAAGGCTGGACACAAGGGCCGTAACTCATCCCCAACAAGTATAAAAAAAGTAAGCAAGCTTAAAGAGGGAAGCAAACAGTGAGGTAGTGTATAGGGTCTACCCCCAGTGACCAGTCCTGGGCGCCTGGCCGCCTGACCTCCAGCAACAAGGACGACGCTCTACCAGTGAACGGCTCCTACATCTCACGAAGGTTACGGGCTCACCATAGCCCGTGCTACATGGACACTGCGTTCTGAGTAGCTAAATCTAAAACAACAATAACTCACGAAGGGTCCGTCTAATTGCCCAAACCTACTCAAAACACTATTAATTGGGATGGGACGAAAAGCATTACCAATTGCAATGGCTTTGTGGAACGGAATTTAATTGAGTCTGCCCTAATCAGTCAATGTCCAAATCTTCTAAATGTTAGTATTGGTTACCTTGAGGTGCTTCCGGGGCTTAGTGTCCCCAAGGCCCGGTCGTCGACCAGGCCTTGGTATGTACAAACTTGACCCAGTTTTAAGTTATAATATTGCACAACAGTTTAAGAAAAAACTGTGATAGGGAGAGTTACATTGTCTTATAACAATATTATATTAATATATTTTATGTGTGCTCAATGAGGCGTTTTCTTTAATCTTTTATTCTTACCGCTTAAATCCTTCTGACCACTCTAAGCTAATCTGTACCTTTTTCTGGTTAAATCTTTCCCCAGGAGATGGTGGTCAGGATCTAGTGTCTGCCTCCACTCTTCCTTTGTGATTTCTTTCAGTCCGGTGTTGACAAAGGCCCTGATCGGCCGAAACGTTCATCTTTCTTTTCCATTTCTCTGTGGATTTTCCGCATCAAATGATCAGTGTTTCGTGATCGTCAATAGCATATATATATATATATATATATATATATATATATATATATATAATGTGTGTGTGTATATGTGTACGACTGGCGACGTACAGTCACCACACAGAGAGACCGGGGCATTAAGAGAGAGACAGGAAGGCAGACAGACAGAGGCAGGCAGAGACAGAAACAGTGATTGAAAGACAGGAAATGAGAAGAGGAAGAGCGGGGGAAGATTGGGGGAGAGGAGGCGGGGATTAAAGTTGGAGAGGGGGAAATACGGGAAGAAAGGGAAGGCTAGGGAAAGAGAGATGGGAGAGGAGGGGGGAGGGGTAAGAGAGACCCGGGTGAAGCTGGGTAACCCTCCCCTCCCCCCTCCCCTAGTAGTTTATAATTTAGGCATGTCATGCGGCCCTTTGCAAGCGCACCTACGGTCTGCACTAAGGATACTCTAATTTGGTCATTTAACGCCCAAAATTACAGTTTTTATAATTTAAATCACCTTTTAATAGATTTGCTACATAGCCTTCCCGCCTCGGTGCCTTCCTTTGATAATTACTTACGTTTAATAGATTTCAAAAGCACAAAAGAAACACGAATGCAGCTATGAGGCAAATATGGTTGGCAGACATAATGGCGTGGCTGCCAAAGTTACGTACACAAATAGAAAACTGGCATCCAGATTCATCATTTGCAATTTTTTCACTGCATTCAAGTTCAAGTTCAAGTATGTTTATTGAGATAAGCGAGAAATACATCTCAAAGGGATAGAGTAGCTTAGGCTATTTCTACCCCCCTTCACTTCATTATTCGTCAGCAAAGTTTGGGTTCAAAGATTTTAAAATTGGATCACGTGCTTAGTTTGGTCACAAAGGCAGTGGACTATATTCAGAGGCCGTGCTCTCAACCACCGCCAATTCAGCCATTTGTTGGAAGATATGGATAATCAGTTTACCGTAAATAAATGTTCATTTTGAACTGTTGTCATTTTTGTACAATGTATGTATTGATGTTGCGTAGAAGTCTATGTTGCCGTTTAAAATTTAGCTTTTTTCTTTGGTTGAACTACTTCATTACTTTGCATTCATGAATGTGGCTAGCTGCTCAACCATTTGTATGCACATTGTATGTTTCTAAGTTTAAGTAATAAAAACATTCTGCAATAATTTGTATTAAATGACTTCAATTAGTCGTCGCGTGGCCCTCATGACAACACAAATGTGGCCCATATGGCCCTCAAGGGGGACCCTCAGTTTGACATGCCTGGTGTGTACAATCACCAACCAACTGACTGTCGTAGCGGACTGTGGCTAGTTTACTGTAGACTCCTTGTTAATGTGAGTAGTCGAGCGAGGGTCTTTATCAGACCCCACAGTGATAGCATAATTATAGCTCTGGATATTACAGTCGAACAATAACAACATGGAAGATATGTCGGTATATTCTTACTCTTCAACTCTAATATCCAACAGTTAGTTATCTGTCTGAAGTTATTATCACTTTGGGTCTATTCTCCCTCTCATAGGGATCACTTTGGGTGCACCATTGGCACCTTTGGGTGCACCATTGGCACCTTTGGGTGCCAGTGTGGAGATTTTAGTTAACACCTTAATATGGTACTTAGCAAACTGGTCTTACTTAACAGCAATTAAGAGTGACAACTATCTCCCATGCTCCGCCTACTGACCTTGTACATAGTGCGTTTTATTTTGTAACTGCTAACTGGTAGCCATGATGTGGAGAGTAGATGAACTGGTAGCCGCAGGCAGGGCGTGATATACGGACTGATGTAGATACAGGCAAGCTTCCAAGCCGAAGAGAAAATAAAACATTGTTATCAGATGATGTAATCAAGACCATGCTAGAAGGGCATTTCAAATATTTATTTAAAATAAACAGTGTAAACATTGAGATTAAAATTTATGATAATTGCTAGGCTTGTATAGACAAGAGACACCTTCAGCACTTACAGCACATGGCCGAAAAAGCCTACAAAACAGTTGGCGTACTTTCAATAGTCAAAAACTGTGCCCCCCAACTCTGCTCTTCTCACACTATATTACTCATTAAGTTGTCCCTGTTCTACGGGCTCACCATAGCCCGTGCTACTTGGAACTTTTTGTTCCAAGTAGCGAATCTTGAACATATCCCTGTGTAACCTTTCATATTTGTGCATGGGCAGTAAACTACTGCCCAATTCAGTAAATTCAGTAAACTACCTCACACCCATCACCACAGCACAAATCAGCTATCAGCGATATTGCAAGTTCTGTCTTCAGATAACCTAACACATTGTAGCACACCCAATGTGCTATAAAGTTTACTATCTATCAATATAACGTTGGTCATCTATATCAGTTGTCATTGTCACCATCTTACTTTATTTAATGTTATTTTCAGTAAATATGTTAACTCAAATTAGTTTTACTTTTCAGTGTATATTTCGGTCATTAGTTATATTTCTTTGTTGTAGATTGACTGCTTAATACCTGGTTGATGGGGTTCTGGGAGATCTTCTACTCCCCAAGGCCGGCTCGAGGCCAGGCTTGACTTGTGAGTTTGTTCTAATTCTTGACTGTTCTTGTACCTTAAAGTTCACTTCACGTTAGCTTCAAGTCGTGCTCGAAACGCCATTCGTGTTTTGAGCGACTCTTGAGTGCCTTTGAGAGATCGTACCACTTAATCATCCAATTCTGTAATTGCACAAGCCACTTTACCTTTTTGTATGATTATAAATATATAAATACAATGATTTGTGGTCGCGCGGAGACCTCCATGTATTAGCCTTCAATAGTTAGTTGTCGAACAGTCATATATAACCTATCTTTCTGCTCACTTGGGGGGTAGAAATAGCCTAAGCTACTCTATCCCTTTGAGATGTATTTATTGCTTATCTCAATAAACATACTTGAACTTGATTCTGCTCACAAACACTCACCTATACTTTCTCCATATTATTATTGTGGATTGCATCGTATATATTCACTAATATAATTAGTGAATATAAATATGATGATGAGGTTAGTAACTGAGAGGGAAGGTAAAGTTGTCCCCGTAACTCCCCTTGCCACTTCGGGAGAGGTATAAGGTGTTTATGTAGCTTCAAGTACCGTAAAGAACTCCCAGGTCCCCATCAAGCAGGTAATCACTAAGGTGGTTGTATGTGCGGAGTGCATTAGTACTTCGGCCATGAGAGACGACGGTGGCTGGCGGTGAAGGACCGATCTTCTGCTGGCCACAGGATCCTCTGTGATGGTTCGCCCTACGATGTCTCTCTAACTTATGTCCCTGCTTGCTTGCTGGCTTTTGCGTTTTATAAGTTTTAATTTTCCTGCATTGAGTTAAATTGTCAATTTTGATTACGTTTATTTTTTGTCTAGGGCTTTGTTTTCTTAGGTTTATTAGCCTTTTGTTCAGGGTTATCATATTGAGAGCCCCGTGAAACTCGTTTTCTTTAATTGTAAAAAAAATGTGGGATTCTGCACAGAAAATATATACAAACCCGTGAAACTAGACTAGAATTTGTCAAGCATTTACTCGCCCACTCATGGCGGCTTTGTTTACACTTACGAGCTCCAAAGCAATGCGAGATTGTGTAATAATATAACCTTGGGTTGTGTAGTGTCGATGCTCATAAACAGTAATAAGTGTAAACACAGCTGCCACTACTACTACTATTACTACTAAGGAAAGATATACAGGCTTCGTAAGAGGTTGCGTAAACGCTTGGCGAATCTTAGCCCCTATTTTGTCACTTAAGGTGACATGAATTGAGAAGAATGGGTAAGAGGCTAATGACAGGCACAGTGCACATTCTTACAACGTTAGAGGACATGGGTGGGCTGGGAGACATGTTAGCGACTTACCAGATTCAAAGAGAATCGACAGAATTAACAGAGAAACAATGACAAAATTTGGACATGGTGGAACGAGGAAACATAAAAGGAAATTATTAACACAAATGAGCCCGAGACGCCGTGAACGGGTAAAAATATGAAAATATATTGATACAATACTCTGTACTCATCATCAAAGGTAAATGTAAAATGTGTAGCATGAAGGTAAACTCTGACCTTGGAAGTCCATCTAGATGATTACATTTTGCCGAGTGCGCGACACAAACACACGCACACATGCAAGCACGTACACATGGGGTGTCTGTGGCTGTGTGGACAGCACGCTGGACACGTAATCCTATGGCCCGGGTTCGATTCGCGGCACCGGCGAGAAACAATGGGGCAGAGTTTCTTTCACTCTAATGTCCCCTGTTACTAGCAGTGAATAGGTACCTGGGAGTTAGACAGCTGTTACGGGCTGCTTCCTGGGTGTGTGTAATTACCTAAGTGTAGTTACAGGATGAGAGCTACGCTCGTGGTGTCCCGTCTTCCCAGCACTCTTTGTCATATGGTGTACTCACCTAGTTGTGTTTGCGGGGGTTGAGCTCTGGCTCTTTGGTCCCGCCTCTCAACCGTCAGGTGTGTGTGTGTGTGAAAAATCAGTTGATTGACAGTTGAGAGGAGGGATCAAAGAGCCGAAGCTGAACCCCTGCATGCAGCACTAGGTGGGTACATGCAGGCAAAGACGAAACTCAACCCCCGCAAGCACAACTAAGTATGTAAGCTAGGGTGAGTACGCGCGCTGTATGTCACGTTTCATTTTTCATAGCGGCGTGACTTGCACTACCAACCCTGGCGCGTCCGAAGCCCTTCCTGGGTCCTGGCTTAGGCCCGGCCAATTTAGTACATTGTTATTTATTTATATATACAAGAGTTGTTACATTCTTGTAAAGCCACTAGCACTCATAACGTTTCGGGCAGGTCCTGGATCCTAATTTCCCCCCGGAATATGACTCGCTAAATTGTTTGACAACCAGGTACACATTCACTGCTGGGTGAACAGAGGCTAGAGTTAAGGATTGGCGCCTGGTCAATCCTCCCCGGCCAGGATACGAACCTAAGCCAAAGCGCTCGCGAAGCGCCAAGCGAGTGTCTTACCACTGCACCACGGCACATGAGTTAAGTGACGTGAATGCTCAATAGGATGGGACGACTGTTAAACACTGACTGCGCTGATTTTTAAAGATATAGTGAAACTGATATTATCCTTACGGACTCACCATAGCCCGTGCTACATGGACACTTCGTCCTGAGTAGCTAAATGTTTAACAACAACAACAACATATTATCCACGCGTCGCTACACAAAATACACGCTTTACTAAAATGAAACGACTGTTGAACAAACCCACGAGGGTTCGAACCTACGTCCGAAAGGATCCCAGACGCTGCCTTAATTCGAACCCTCGTCACGGCCCTTGTGGATTTGTTCATTTGCTGCATCACGCTATTGTGATTTCTGCGTGTGAAACAACTGTTATTTGCTACAAAAAAACATTATTTTCACATATTACCTAAAATGTGTGACTGTTTAAGGGAAAGAAACTGGCTGCCAGCACTAATTAAAGTCTGGGGTTAGGGGAGGGGGAGGGAGGGTTCTGCTTCGCTAAACAACTCCAACAAATAGAGAGGCAGTAGCTGGGAGATGCCAGCCACAATGGCCACACTGCTTAGTCACACAACCCATAAACACTTCAACACACTTCTGACTCGACCCGCGATACGTGGCATTGTGGGAAAGAGAAGGGGTGGAGTGGGGGAATGTTAGGAAGAGTTCAGGCTTCTAGGATTATCAAACTGTTGTTGTTTTCGTAGATTCAGCTACTCGGAAGAAGTTCCAAGTAGCATGGGTGTGGTGAGCCCGTAGTGGACTTACCTGGCACAGGAGCGGGGCAAGTAGCACGGGGTGTGGTGAGTCCGTACTGGACTTACCTGGCACAGGAGCGGGGCAAGTAGCACGGGGTGTGGTGAGCCCGTAGTGGACTTACCTGGCACAGGAGCGGGGCAAGTAGCACGGGGTGTGGTGAGTCCGTACTGGACTTACCTGGCACAGTAGCGGGGCAAGTAGCACGGACTGTGGTGAGTCCATAGTGGACTTACCTGGCACAGGAGCGGGGCTGGGGATTATCAACCGCGGGAGGGTTATTATTAAGGTCACCACGAGGGCTTATTGGGGATTTACTGACCAGCCAGTAAGGTCAAGTCAGGACTGAAGTAAAAATATCATTGTATATACACGGTGGAATGAGGTGCATCTCTCTTGTGTATAACTCTTGTTGTCGTGGATTGTGTATGTACACTACTCTCTCTCGCATTCTCTCTCGCAGCACACTCATACACACTCTTTCTCTCACTCACTCACTCTCTCTTTTTCTCTTTCTCACTCACCCCCCTCTCCTCCCCCCCCCCTGCTTGAATCGAGGCTCCTAGATCGAACTATCGACCTTCTCCATGATGCAACGCGACAACAGTTACCTAACCCTTGAGTATCTCTTAACTGCTAGGTGAACAGAGGCATTAGGCGAAAGGAAATGTGCCCATCCATTTCTGTTCCAAATGGTACATACAGTCCTGTGACCCCGACTGAGAGCCGAGAACGCAGCCATTGGGGTAAGGGATTCACCATGGATCCCATGTCCAATCTGTAGGTGGTGGGAGAAAGGTTACAGAGTCATATTGTATTCAGGAACTCGCCTCGCTGATCTTTACGCCTTGCAATTTGCATGGCTAGTAAACGATTGATTGATTGATGAAGAGTAAGCCGCCCCAAGAAGTGGCACGGGCATGAATAGCCCGTAATCCGTAATAAACGGGTTGGGGTTTTGATTTGTCGCGCGCGGCTGAGCAGACAGATCACTGGACGCGTGATCGATGAGAAACAATGGGCAGAGTTTCTTTCACCCTGATGCCCGTTACCTAGCAGTAAATAGGTACCTGGGAGTTAGTCAGGTGTCACGGGCTGCTTCCTGGGTGAGGGGGGGGGAGCCTGGTCGAGGACCGGGCCGCGGGGACACTAAGCCCCGAAATCATCTTAAGATAACCTCAAGAACCTCCATATCCAGACTGTGGCTTGGATGGCGTCACGTGCATCCACTTACCTTCTGTATGCACACAGGAGATTAGGGTCAAGGCGAGAGGGGAGGGCTTTTGGGAGTTTTAAGCATGGGTCAATTCAAGCGGAAATGGTAAGTTTGAGTTGGTGCATAAACCCCCCCCCCCCCACACACACACACACACCAACACCTGCGTCTTGTACAGCTGATGGCGCGGCAAACACCATGTTGTTGTTGTTATAGATTCAGCTACTGAGAACAAGTTCCAAGTAGCACGGGCTATGGTGAGCCCGTAGCTTACCTGGCACAGGAGCGGGGCTGTGGCAAGCAAGCACCATTATTGTTGTTTTAGATTTAGCTACTCGGAACGAAGTGTCCATGTAGCACGGGCTATGGTGAGCCCGTACTCAAGCACCAGCCGTGTCTGGCTTTGCAAGTCAACCCGGTGGGTGCTCCCAGCCACTTGGGGTAAGATGCCGCAGTGCTCCTCCTCCTCCTAGCCGGCGAGTTATGGGCATGAGTGTCAATTGAAGGGACGAATGTGGTTGAGAGGTTGTGGTAGTGGGGGTCTTGTATATGGTAATGAAGAGTAGTGGGTCTTGAATGGTAGTGATGGGTAGTGGGGTCCTGTGTGGTAGTGATGAATAAAGGGATCTTGTCTAGTGGTGATGAGTAGGGGTCCTGTGTGGTAGCGAGCGTCTGTTTCTCAGTATCTTGGGTGCCATGACTATGTCTCCTGGGTCTTCCCTCCTCCAGTGTTCGTAGACTCAAGTACTTGTCCTCATGTTTCCGACATGATCTCTGTGGCAAGTGTCTCATCCCGGGGATGCAGTCTATAGGACTGTTTTAACATTGAATTATTTTGTTAGGTTCTGGAAGGCGGTTTTGACCTCTACTGACACACAGCTCTGTTCCTGTGCCAGGCAAGTCCACTACGGGCTCACCATAGCCCGTGCTACTTGGAACTTGTTCCGAGTAGCTGAATCTATAACAACAACAGTCTACTGACATTGCATTTGATGTTATTTTTTGTTCACGTATTCTTCTTGCGTGAGACTCATGTGTGTGTACTCACCTAATTGTGCTTGCGGGGGGGGGGGGGTCGAGCTCTGGCTCTTTGGTCCCGCCTCTTAACCGTCAATCAACCGGTGTACGAGTTCCTGAGCCTACTGGGCTCTATCATATCTACACTTGAAACTATGTATGGAGTCAGCCTCCACCACATCACTTCCATTAGCATTCCATTTAGTAACTACTTTTGACACTTAACAAATTCTTTGTCTTTATTGCTCATTTGGGCACTCAATTTGCACCTGTGACCCCCTCCACGTGCTATTAAGTTCTTTCTCACTATCTTCTCCATCACCTTGCAGGGTATACACCGTGTGTGTGTGTGTGATAGAGAGAGAGAGAGATAGATACATACATTTTTCACATCACGTTTTATTTCTGTATCATTTTTATATTACTAACAAGCCTAGGTACACGACAATGTCTATCTCATTCAGCAAGTAAATTGTTTGTAGGCGTGTATATCTGGGTCTGAGGTAGCAATGAAGTTACACTCGGCTGGGTGTACTGTTTCTTACACAGTACGATACAAAAGGCGAAACGGTGTGCGTAATTAGTGGCTTTATACTATACAGTCTCTCTACCGACTAATTAACCATATCAAACTATGGGCAGGTTATTTGGAGAGTGGTGTTGGGGGCGGTGCGGCGCGAGGAATATCCTCCCAGTGCATGTGTACTCACCCCAGGCGCTGAATCAAAACAACCCCCCCTCTTCTTTACCTAACCCCCCCACCCCTCCCTTCCCTTCCCTTCCACCCTTCGTCTCTACAACCCCCCGCTCTCCCTCCCTAAACTCCCACACGAATCCCCCTCCTCACACCTCAAACAAATTCCGTCCCCTTCCACAAACCCTCCGTCCCTTCTGCTTTCTCTTTCCGCAAACGCCTGCCAGTTCTACAGAAGCAATTTGTGTCCCCTCGACTAGAATTTCAATTTCTTTCTTTCTTTATTATGTACCCCATACCCATCCCGTGGGCGGGGGTGTAAAGGATTACAGAGGCATATAATCAGGTTCAGGAACTGAACCCTCTAGTTCGTTTAGATAAGCAAATAAATTTTTTTTGACGCTAGTTACAAAATTATTAACCTACTAGAGTTAGACTAAATGACAGTTAGGTTCCATGTAGAGTCCGCTGCCCTGCTGCTAGCAGATATATTAGGGCGGTAACATCGTTGATGTAGATTATTTTAGAGGGGACCTCAACGTCCCCGCGGCCCGGTCCGGCCTCCTGGTTGCTGGACTGGTTAACCAGGCTGTTGGACGCGACTGCTCGCAGCTTGACGTATGAATCACAGCGTGGTTGATCAGGTATTCTTTGGAGGTGTTTATGAAGGTCTCTCTTGAACACTGTGAGGGGCACTTATGTCCCTATGTGTAGTGGAAGCGTGTTGAACAGTCTCGGGCCGTTGATATTGATAGAGTTCTCTCTCAGAGTACCTGTTGCACCTCTGCTTTTCAACAGGGGTATTCTGTACATCCTGCCATGCTTTCTGGTCTCATGTGGTGCTATTTCTGCGTGCAGGTTTGGGACCAGCCCCTCTTAATATTTTCCACTTGTAAATTATTAGGTATCTGTCCCACCTGCGCTCTAGAGAATAGAGATTTAGGCATTTTATTTTAGTTGACACTAAAAAAGTTCTTTCTAATATCTCTGTGGCTCATTTGGGCACTCAGTTTCCACCTGTGTCCCCTAGTGCGTGTGCCCCTTGTGTTAAATAGCCTATCTTTATGATTGTGTATATCAGCCAAGGCAGCAAGTAACAATAAGCGCTGGGCTGTTCACCTTAGATACATCTGAACATTACCTCCATACAGTTTATCTTACATGACCACCGTTTAACAGGTTCCTTATTTCACTACCATATAAACTGAGATATTGTTCAATAGCTTAAATCATCGTGACGTTTGTGCCGACTTAAAGGCACAAACGACTCAGATTATTATAGGAATATTTTTCCAGGAATCTCTCTGCCTAGTAATTTAGTTCAAAATCATGCTAATTAACAAGTGTCACAGTATTGCCTATGCGACAGGTGTCAAAAGATTTCAGGTGTGTCCGAAAGGCCTTGTTTCAGACACAGACATGTTAAAGATATGTCGTTGAGGACTTCGAGTGCATTCAGGGATGATAGTAACGTTTAATTAATGTGTAAATTTTGTATATAGCCTACACACACACTTGATACCAAGCAGTATGTTATAATTCCGTCTGAAGAGTAGAGGCTTCCCGGCTCTGAATCTTGCAGTCCATCATCAAAACAAAGAGCTTCGCGGTTCAGAAGTATAAGTCAGATTCAGTACTGACTACACAAAACTCTACATAAGTTAGTAGTTGGACTCATAATCGACGAAGCCATGTCAGGGGCTATGACTCGACACGTGTGTTGTTCCACCTTCAGTCTGAAGTGTAAATACCACCTAACCTAGAACTAACTATACATAAACCCACAATACATAATACTAATAATTTACATAACACAATGTTTATTATTATACTATGTATACAAATTCATCCTGTTGGTTGTCTGCTGAATAAGTACAAAATTGCACTAGCATAGTAAACACTTAGTAAGTGTTTGACTTATTGCTTGGGCTGGAGGATGGGTTGGAGTCTTATTGTGAAGACATGTTCGCCTCCGGCAGCACTGGGGGAGTAATGTGTTTACCTCTTGTTGATTCCGGCAACTGGGGGGTCCCCGCGGCCAGGTCTCTAGGGAAGAGGGAAGTCTGTAGAGCCAGACTCAACAGGTGGGGGGTGGGAGGGGACGAGAGTCAATAGAGCCAGACCTAACAGTCGGGGTGGGGGGGGGGGGGGGGGGGCTAGACCCAGCTGTCACAGACAGAGTAAATAAGAATCAAATTGAGGCAATTCAAGGAGGGTGTTAACATTATAATGTGTGTGGTGACGGTGGGAGCTGACCTAGAGGCAGGAGCATCCAAATACTCACTTTCTCTTAACACACTCACTCTTTTTCCCTCTATTTCTCCCTTCTCCCTTTCCTCCCCTTCTCTCTTTCCTCCCCTTCTCTCTTTCTCCCTTTCTCCCCTTCTCCCTTTCTCCCCTTCTCCCTTTCCTCCCCCTCTCTCTTTCTCCTCCCTCTTTCTCCTCCCTCCCTCTTATATACAGTCTGTAGTTCAATGAGATTCACACTTACGTGTATTTTTCTACAGACTGAGACTTATCCTACATGATGTGTTGCCTAAGAAACTGATTTGTTTAACATGATTTTTGTCATAGATATATTCTTTATTTAATGTAAGGTAGCATTCATAAAAGTGTTTGCTGGAGCTATCTGTGGGTCAGAGCTTTCATAGGGCCAGTTGACGTGATTTCATGATGTTGTATCTGCTTGTTGAGAAAACATGATGCAAATGCCAGTCAGCCTAGAAATAAAAGATCACTATGGGAGTGTGTTGGGGTTCTTGAGAACGTTGAACTCAAGAGTGAATTGCTTCTTGGTTGTTATTTCTCTGCTCCTTTGTGAATTGCTGTTGTCTGAACATCTTAAGAATCTAGGAATAAAGGGAACTGCAGAAGTCCAACTACTCCAATTGAGGCAACTTCTATTTATATTCATCCAAACCAATTCACATAATGTCTAACCTATGCTTGAAACAATCAAGCGACCCCATGTCTGTTTTGTTACCCAATAATTTGTTTTTGTATTCTGGTTGTCCACGAAATTTGGCTTATTTGGCTTATTTACCTTGTTCATAATTGTAAGGCCACCAATGTCTAAATTCTGAAAGCCTTCGAAAATGACAAGTCCAGCCAAGATGGGTCGAGACTCCAGATGCGTTGTCACATCATTTCATGGTTCTCTTATCGTCTCAAGATGTTTGAGAAAGGATGTTGCACAGGCTAGTCACACTGAAAACTTAAGGTGTGAGTGAATGTGCACTATAGTAGTACTTATAAAATCATTCAGTTGCTATTATTTAGCAGGTATGAAATGTCCATTAGTGTGCAGATTTCTTAGCTGCCTTGCTTGCTATCTCCAGTATATGGCTCTTCAAGGACATTAAAGAATCAGATTTCACTTTCTCACTTCCTTCCACTCCTTTATATACTTGTCCCAATAGCTATGTCTACCCCAACCATTCCATAAGCCAGGCAGACATTGCTGGCAAGTTTTTATTAATGAACCTTATAACAGTGGGCAAGTTCACAGGCTAGATTTTCCCCATATCATTAGATGGGTAGTTAAGCAGTCGTCCTTGTGGTTACCTATAGGCACATGTCAGGAAATATGCATCTTTAATAATAATTTTTTCACCCATGATTATGGGTGATATTATGGCTCGGGGATTTTGGATTTACGGTATACAAATTGCTAGCCCGATGGTATCCTTGACCTTCCACCTCTTCAAGGTGTATTTTCATTCTTTGCTTAGCCATGGGCCACATTTGCCACTGTGTGAAATTTCCTTGAGTATGTCACACAATGTTTTTTCCTGCTTATGTAGTGTGTTATGCAGTAGGGAGGAGATTTTATGCATAGGTTACATAGAAATGAAGAGTAGTGTTTTCAAGTGCCTCTCTGAGTGCTCCCTTTGTAGCTGCTTGTTTTTCCCCAGTATGTCTTGCCTTATCCTAGATTTACTCAGCATGTTAGAAACGAGGTGGTGTTCCTTCCCTGGCCAATTCGGGTCTACAAGATTCGTTTGAGTGTCGAGTGTGGATGGGTGCAATCTGGGTTTTCGTTTTTAAAGGGGCTTTGGAACAGCACAGGGTGTTTGCGTGCTCAGACAGACTGCAAGAATATTTTTATTTGTCATCT
This sequence comes from Procambarus clarkii, assembly GCF_040958095.1. NCBI lineage: Eukaryota > Metazoa > Arthropoda > Malacostraca > Decapoda > Cambaridae > Procambarus > Procambarus clarkii. Next base: position 12,997,697 of record NC_091223.1, on the reverse strand, counting down.
AGGAGCTGGAGTTACTTTTTACATTTGCAATGAAATTGGGCTTTGAATAATAAATGTTTCATGTTGTTGATGTAGATAGTAGGCACTACTAATGATTGATAAAATAAATGTGTTGCATTGTAGATAATGGGAATACAGTACTGCAAATAAAAAAAGTGTCATTTGTATTCATAATGCCATTGTAATTCACTAAATAATCATTTCATGTTAGCGAGCTTCAGTTGAAGTTGGCGCACTTCATGATAAAAGCATAGGGATCTGGTCTGCTATTTTATGATAATAAAGACAGGTACTGTATGCTTATTTATGTATGTACATGCTGTAATATATTTGCAGCTATGATGACATCGTTGGCCATTGGGTCAACATTCCTGTTATCGGTAGTGGCGGGAGTGCTGACAGACAATTTGGGTATTCGTCTCACCACCTTTATCGGTGGAGCCATAGCTACTGCTGGCATGTTCATCTCTTCCTTCTTCTCTGATAAAGTACGTGGTCTGTTTATTGTGCCTCATAACCAAATTTAGCTTGTTGGGTACAGTATTTAGCTTACACAGTTAACTTATTACATTTGTTTAATTTTGTATGCTTGCTGAAATTTCATTCTTTGTTTTTATTGATTCTTGTCCTGTCTCATGTATTTGTTTACACATTCATAAACTGTACCTATGCTCACTATAATTATCATATAATTACCTTGTATTTAATTAACTCTGATTTACTTTTTAATAATAATGTTTTATATTTCCAACTGTTAATAATACCACTTGCCTCATTCATCTTTATTGGTTCTGTATACTGTATATATTTACAGTACTGTATTGTATTCTACATTTATATTTTTCTTCCCTATACAGTACTGCACTTGTATTTTTCTCACCATTTTGCATTAATGCTTAAACAGGAACTAACATCAATTGACATTGGCACTGGAGAATACCCAAAGAAAATGAGGTCTACAAATAAATTCCTAAAATTTACAATACTATGACATACATTTAGCTTATATAACCTAACAGGAAGATAAAATGTCATTATATATACAAATTTGTTAATTAAACTAATTCTTGGTGCTTGTGGCCTCATCATCCCCAAGAATATAGATTAGTTTGACTTACGCTTTTCTTGAATTACCCGTATTCACATTACTTTTTCTTAAATTATGATAATGAACACAAATGTAATATGGGATCATTAATACCAATTTTTAAATTAATTTTCCGGATACTCTCTGGATGCTGGTCATAAACAATAAGCTCGACAAAAATCCTTTCATCGAGGCTGTGGCATCAATCTTTTGACAATAATATAAAACTCATGTCGGCTATTTCCTCAACTGCTTGAACTCCTGAATGCTAATATAGTACAGTACAGTATTTTCAATTACTAAATTCATGAAATCAACATCTGCTTCAGCTCTTGTCCTCATATGGGTCATCAAAACCAAATACTGTACAGTAATCAATGTAAAAATGTTTGAAATATGGCCAGTAGGATACCAAGATTCATATCAAGAGGTCTTATAATAAAACGGCTAATGTTATTCCTCAGCTTTATCTTGCCTTTGCTAGACCCCCAGTTAAGTTTGGACACTACCATAGGATGGATATAAAATTCTAGTAAGCATACAGAAAAAGATGGCACAGTTAATCCTTATCATTAGAAATCTTCCATATGGATAGGTTAAATAAATTACATTTTCTAGAAAGGCGATGAGTAAAGAGGAATACAGTACTGTATATGTAATTGAAGTACCGGTATGCAAATTGCCAAAAGGTTGTAACAAGGAATGATATTAATACAATACTAAATATATCAACATAAAGTGGATTGTGAAACACTGAATACTGATCCAATAAGTTTAGATTATACAAAAAGATAAATATCTACAAGCTTGGAAATAGGGTTGTCGATTTGTGGAACATGGTTGTGCGGAACAAATCAATGGTTGTATTCGTGTAAGTAGGAACTGCCTCGCATTGGCCAATTGGCTATATGAAGTTTCCTGTACTCTTATGTTCATATGTTCTAATAACAGCCCCCTATAATCCTTAAGGTGTAATGTCAACAATACCACAGATCATTATCGTACCTTCATTATCATTATAAAAAGTTCTAAGTGCTGTACCAAGAAAAAAATTCTCACACTACACCCAGAAACTTTCATAAACTTGCTCATTCAGGGCATTTAAAAAATATTACCTCAGAAACTGAACTGCATAATGTCTATGGCATCAAAACTCTAAAACTCTAAATCTCATACAATACTTACAATCTATTTGGCAAACAAGTACAGTACAGTCAATGGCTATTATTTAACCCTCACATTGAATACAGCCCAGCAATCATTTGGCGACACCCATCCCAAGTGTATACGTCATGGCAAGTACAGTATGTGGTTACATGTTCCATCCCTAGATAGAGATGGAAATCATTGTCCATATTGGAAAAAATCCGAGTGCCCCAAGTTTCTTTTCTGGGAATTAGTAAATGGATGCTTCCCATGTCTGATGTACCATCATCTAGCATGATGTGCACACACTGCAGCTGCACAGACAACCATTGCTGCAATGTCAAACTTCTACAGATTTTGGTTTAGGATCCCCTTTCTTAGCACCGTGAACAAAGATAATCCCCAACCAGATTTAACTTCTGAGGAGTTCTGTTTCTCCTTTGAGAACACTCATTTTGTGTTTACCCTTTCCATGGTATTGCTTTAGGACTTTTCTGTTGCTAAGTAAGACATGTTGAGTGGGAGGCTGGTAGTTAGCTTGTATAATTTCCTAAGTGTAGTTGCAGGATGAGAGCTATGCTTATGGTATCCTGTCTTTCTTATAGTTTTTGTTATATGGCTCTTTGAAACGGCTGATGGTTTTGGCATCCACCACCTCACTTAAGTTGTTTCAACCATCTACAACCCTGTTCACAAAAGAAAACTTTGGACATCTTTTCTGTACCTTTGCTTTCTAAGAATGTGTGTGTAATTACCCAAGTGATTACACACACGCTTAAAACTTTATGCTTATGAACTCAAATACACACACGTGTGTGTGTGTGTGTGTGTGTGTGTAATCACCTAAGTGTAGTTACAGGATGAGATCTTCGCTGGTGGTGTCCCATCTTCCCAGTATTCTTTATCATATAAAGCTTTGAAACTAGTGACAGTTTTGACCTCCACCACCTTCTCACTTAGCTTGTTCTAACCATTCTGTTTACAAAAGAAAAATATCTTTTGCATGTTTGTGTAAGTGAAATTATCTAAGTGTAATTACAAGACCTGGACTATATGTACTGTACTTGTGAGAACTCTCCAGTAACTTTCCCTTGCTTATAATTTTATCTCATTTTTCCTGTAGACAAGATGTATGTTTGTGTGTTGAAATTACTGGAGGTTGGTTTAAAACATTTTACTCTAATGCATTATTTCAGGTTGAAGTGCTCATGATCACCTATGGTTTAATGTTTGGTGGCGGAGCATCACTAGCATATACTCCCTCGCTGGTCATCTTGGGACATTATTTTCAACGTTGGATGGGCATTGTGAATGGTTTCGTAACGGCTGGTTCTTCAGTCTTCACGATTGCTTTACCTTTCATCCTGCCATATATTCTCAACATAGGCCTACAAACAACCTTTCAGGTTTTGGCTGGGCTGAATGCTTTCCTCATGGTAAGTGTGTTTTATTTTTGTTTACTAACAGAAAATAGTAAATCTGAAGTTTATAATTTTAATATTTTTGTTAGACCCACTGCACAAAGTTCAGTTGCCAACCATTGTGATGCAAACATTGCCCTTCCCGGTGATAAAGAGGTGTGGAGATTGGGTTGGTAGTACATATTCCCAAGTTTCTCCTCATGACAAGCAGAAGCCGCCTTGGATCTTGGGTCTATGTAAGACGGGTATAAATCCATTTCACAATTTGGTGTGAAGTTTGATTTCCCATTAGTGCTGGGCTTGCTAATTTATTCATGGAATCCATCTAAGCAGAACCGTTCTCTGCCGTTGTCTCCAACATTGTGAAATGGCTTTGTTGTGTTGATGTCTTAATCATTATGACCTGGAAAATCTTAGGAACAGACTTAATGAAGTTGAACCGATAATACTTTAGAAATGGAAGATTTATTTATATTTATTTTATTTATATATACAAGAAATATAATGGAATGGAATATATATATACAAGAGTACTGTACTTACATTCTTGTACAGCCACTAGCACGCATAGAGTTTCGGGCATGGTGATGACTACCTGTCCTACACACATACTGATAATAAAAGATGGCAACACATTTACATTTGGGGTTTTGTTGAGCTAGTGGCAACATGTCAAGATTTAATTTTTGTTGAGATGTTAAAATCTGTAACGATGTTGAAACATACAGTAATTATTGTTGTCAGGTGATGCATATGCATCAATATAATTATTGATGCGTATGCATTCTCATATGCAAAAATACATAATTTATATACATGTACCTGATTAATTTTTTAAATTTTAATCTATGGCATGTTCTCTGTTTCTGCAGCTGGCTGCCTTGGTGTTCAAGCCTCTGATGCCCATCCTACCTCAGACAAGACCTAAGTATGAAAACACATGCAAAGGACACTGCAAGAGCTTCTGGTCGCGTATTATAAATTTTGACATTTGGAAAAATAAGCGATATGTTATATGGACTTTGGCAATTCCATCAGCTTTGTTTGGCTACTTCGTTCCCTATGTTCACTTGGTAAGGATTTCTTCTGGTATACTTTATCTTCATAATTCATGCTATAAAATTTTTTAATGTTTCAGGATCTTGTCAAGTACCGTACAATAAAATCTTGATTATCTGATACAATGCTAAACCAGTACAGTACATTGAGTGGCTAAGCCTTGAACTGCAATTCATATTGCTCATGCTTAAACATGTTAATATAACTATTAAATGCTTGTCACACCAAATCCTTACTTGAAATTCCACTTGCTGCTGTTTTGCATTTACCTTCCTCCACATGTTATCTTCTCAAAAGGAATCATGTTTCTCCTTTATGATTTGGTTCTTTTCAAGTCATCCTCTGGATATTACTTGGGGCTTGGTCCAAATGCAAGGCCTGTTGATTGGGCATATATGTACTGTAGTTAGCCATATATGTACTGAAGTTAGCCATGTGTTGTGCCTGGCCCTAACTTGCATGAACAGTGTTCAGTTCTCACATCCGGGTTTGTTGTTGTCACAGTAGTGATTCTTTCTTGTGCACATTTACGGTTGGATTCTTGCACTCACATTGTCATTTCCCTCTCATATTGTCTGATATTTTACCTAATCTTTCTTTAATTTTTTCACATTTTTCCACTGTCTTCAGCTTCCTTACATTTAGACACTTAATATACTGTACTGAACTATTTATATGAAAGATTTTTATAAAATAATAAATTCAAACAAAACTTCTCAGTGCAAAATTTAGCTGTATATTAATATTGTGACTCGCAGAACATTTATTATGAAAGAATATGACACTTTACTTAGATTAACAAGTTCTGTATTATAGATTTTTGTTTGATGTACTTTTTTACATAATTAGTATTTTTCCAGGTAAAATATGTGAAGTACGTGCTCGGTGATGATGTAAACTCTCAGCTGCTAGTCCAGTGTATGGGTATTACGTCTGGACTTGGTCGCATCTTCTTTGGTTTGATTGCAGATCGGCCATGGGTTAATCGAATTATCTTACAGCAGGTGAGCAATGTGATGAGCACAACAGTGCATATCTTTATTTTTAACTAAATATCTGTTCTTAATTTCTGAGTCATATAAATTTGTGAGTGTAAACATAAAGATACTGTAGTGGCTACCATACCACATAAATGGAATCTCAGGTCAGCACTGTACATATATATTATCTTTCCCCACGCATAGCTCTCCTTACCCACCCTCCTAATGATGTCCAAGGGTATCTGCCAGTGACTGTTTTGTGTGTGTTACAGAGATTTAGTATGTGTGTCTAGATGGATGCCCTGGACTTGTTCCACATAGTCTTTAGGAACCCTGGTTTGGTGTTGGTTAACTCGACCATGGTTCTGTCTGCACCTCCTCTTCCTTCCATGGCAGGCATGGGCCGCCCTTCTCGCTCCCCTGCTTCCAGCCATGATGCATCTGAGGGTTTCAGAGTTGGGGCAGGGTTTATCTCGGGATGTGGCTTGGGCGGATCCGGGGTTTGACCATTTCAACTTGGGTGCGGAGGCAGTTGATCCTGCCAAGGCTTTTAGTTCTTTTCCAGCCGGCCCCCCTCTTCTGAGGCCTCTCCCTTGGATTCTGCTTTTCTTTCCTGGGCTGTGGCCGTGAACATTGGCTCTACTCTGGGTAGAGTAGGTTCTTCTAAGAACCTACTAATGTTCTTCTAAGAACACTTCTAAGGTTCTTGTGGCTTGGGGAAGTCAGAGTTGGGCCTTTGCAAGGTTCCATTTGACCCTTTGTGGACTCTGGTGCCATCTGTGGAGAGTCTTTTGTTGCAGGTTGTTGGGTTTAATTATTCCCCAGCTTCTAAGAGGGCCAGGTTTTGGTTCACCATGATAGGCTAAATAGACCTGTGCAATTGATGGCACCTTGTAGTCTGTCAGTATAGTAGCTTCAGGGAGCCACCAAGGCTCCCAGAAATTGGTGTTTCATTGCATTCAGTGCTAGTTTTTTGCTGTTGGAAACATAGTTAATCAAGTGATTAATTATACACCTCTCAGTTATTTATCAGTGGTACAGATAAAGTACAGTACATATATAGATTAATACAGTATATAGGTTCCAGTGAAAATAGTACATAAATAGATTATTACAGTATATAGGTACCAGTGATATAGATGTAGTATGTGTATGCAGATGATGAGTCACAATAACATGGCTTTTGATGAGGTTTCGGTCTGTCCTGGACCATTATCAAGGCAGTTGTAATGAGACAAGATTGATTAATTGGTAAAGATTAAGCCATCCAAAAGGTGGCACGATGTGAATAGTCAGTAAGTGGAGGATGAAACGAGGGAGGCACAGGCATTAAATAATGCAAGAGAGAGAGGTGAGGAGGAAATCTTACAGGAAGGCTTTGGCTTGGAACCTTTGTGGAACCATTCGAGAAAACCTATGTATATTATGTTAAGCGGTGATTGGTTCCACAAAGCCAACAACTTTGTGGAACCAATCACCGCATAACACAATATACATATGTTCCCTCGATTGCTTCAAGCTTAGTTTAGAGATTTATGAATGAATGTGGGTGGATATAAATAGAGCTGCCACATATGGGTCAATAGCCCTTCTGCAGTTTCTGTGATTCTTATGTTTAAATTTTAAGAAAGCAAATAGTAGATCACTTGTGTCGAACTATAGGGCAATTAGCCTATCGTCTACTGTGGAAAATTTGCTCAAATTGATAGTTGCAAAAGCCACTTGTCTTCATCGTGAAAAACAAATTAATAAATGATTCACAACATGGTTTTAATAAGTTGCTCATGTTTGACAAATTTTCTATCATTCTATTCCAGCATAATTGAGGCAGTTGACAGTATAAAGATGTAGTATGTGAATAGAGTACTGTAGATTAATAGAGTATATCAGCACTAGCGATACGTAATACTTATACTGACTGTGTAGATTAGTTTAAATATTTATCAGGATTGATTTTATCACAATGTATTTGTTTTAGATCTCGTTCTTCTGTATTGGTACCTTGACCATGCTGCTGACTGCCTCAAATGCCATGCCCTTCTTCATTGTAATTGCTTTGGGCATGGGACTATTTGATGGCTGCTTCATTTCCCTTCTTGGACCCATTGCCTTTGATATTGTTGGACCTGTAGGAGCCTCACAAGCAATTGGATGTCTCCTAGCCATGTGCTCCATACCACTCACCTGTGGTCCAGCTATTGCTGGTGAGTTTTATATTTAATTTTGTATCCCCATAACATAGTAATGGTGGGAAAGTTCCATGAACATTTCTCAGTGTTGTGAATATAGGATAGAGCTGCTTAACCCTTTGGCTAGATGCCATTTTAATCATTTGTATTTTAAGCTATATGTTTCTGTTGCATATATCTCATGACTCAAAATTGTATATTGTATGTTACATGTATTAATTAAAGATGTAAAATGGCAGTGTATAGATAAACTAATATAGAATTGTAGTGACAAAAAAGATTGCAGTTGTTATGATCTGTACATTCTTGGGCCTGTATTAAACAAATATAAAAGTCTCATATTTGTGTAGCTAATGACATCCTGTTTCCACAGGTGCTCTGTATGATCATCTGCATAGTTACTTGATACCATTTCTCTGCGCTGGTATTCCTCCTATCATTGGAGCTATGGTCCTCTTTGCTGTCAGCTGTGCCAAACAGCCACCCAAGGTTAGAAAATATTTATTATTATTATTTTAATTACAGATTTCATAAGTAAATTTGGGATGAATTAATCTACTGTATTGTCAGAGGAATTATGAAACTTATTTCATATACATAATAAAAACGTGGAATGGGGTACAGTATATCTATGAGGAGTTCAGGAATGCTGGTTTGATTCCATTGGTATGGCTTCAATATTTTCTCTTGGTATATGTGTTTCATACCATTTGGATGGTGAATGAGTGCACATGGTTCCATATCATGAATGGTGAGGTAAAAAAAAAATTGAGGTTATTGAGATCAATTATGTACAGCATATGATGACCTTGTATGGCTAATAGACTTTCTGCAGTTTCCTTAATGGTTATGTTCTTTATTAGAATTAAGGCACAAGAGTTATGATCTGTGGCCTTTTTTATGCTTTCTCATTTAAATTGTGGAAAGTTATTTGCTCCATGTGCCTCGTGAGGGGGGAAGGTGGGGGGGGGCAGGTTTTCACTCTGGTGCCCAATAAGCCAAATGAACTCCTGCAACTGATGTAACTAGTAGTTTGGAGCACAGGGACCCACCATGGGACTCCCCCAGAAAACAAATGTGAACTAATATAACACATCAAAAACACAAATATTTGCCTCATTGGATGCCAGTTTTTGGACAAATCAGGTTTGTCTAAACTCCATTTAGTAGCCTAGACTACAACTGACCTCTAAATAGATTGTTATGTCATAGACTTCTCAGCATCTTGGAAAAATGATTTGACTGACAAATGCACCAACATTTACACTCAGGTTTGACTGACCCTCTACATTAGTTTACCACACTTAACAATTCCAGTAGACTCATTATGAATACAACCCTTTAAATAGTAAATAGAGAATATAACATGAGAAATACATTCATTATACAACCCCCCCCCCCAAGCTAGGCAGTTTGACAGATGAAATTACATTACAATGGTGAATCTTTGATCTGGTTAATTTAAATATATAGAGCCCAGATTAATTTCATATATGCAAGTGGATATGGTTCCAAAAGATTTGGAGACAGTATTACAAACAACACTAACACTACAGTAATTTTTTTTTGTTGACCTTGGCCTGGAATTTAGTATTATCACTGTATCTTTTGACAGGGAACACCAGGATCACCTGTGCGAGAGTCTACAGAGAAGCAAAACAATGCAGCTGCAGTAGAAGATCCTAAAGAAACTCAGAGACTCATGACAGGTGAGTCTAAATGCTACTTTACGTTATGCAGAAGATGAGCCACAATGACGTGGCTGAAGATACGATGATGAAACCACACATTTCCATTTTCTAATGTGTGGTTTGATCATCATCATACCTTATGTTTATTATCTTTCATTGTTGCAAGTACTGTACAGTACATTGTTTCTGTTATGGTTTGTTTTCCGTGGTGATAAATCCACTAGACTAAATTCATAAATTATGTTCTTTTGAAAGTGTGCATTTTCAACATTTTAAAATATTTACAATGAGAAATGTGTTTATCAAGCTCCCCATTTACGTATCTTCCCTATTTGTATAGTGTCTGGCTTGGCATTAGTCACTGCACTGCGCAACGCACCTCGGGCTCTCATAGGTATAGCATATCATTCAAAACTCCCGCAGCTACACAGGGTTTACATCAGCTTCCTCAGGGCTCGACTAAACAGATGCCATTTAAAAAATAACTGTGGGCAACATTCCCGGGTGTGAAGGCCTCAGTACTGAGTGAGCAACCAAGGCTGGTGTATGCAGCATGAGCTCACAGCATTGCTGTTCAGCTTTTGACTACCGCATCGCCTAAATTTGTCCAAATACTTACCTGTATATATATGTATCTGATATTATTTAGCCATGATAGTATTACAGAAGAGTCTGACTTGAATTAGTGGTGGGAGGAATACTGTTGTGAGGGAGGGAGAGGTGGCATCAGATGATGGCTGGTGTGTATGGCAACATGTTATTGTCTGGAATCATCATACCAGCTTAGTGGTTTGCTATGGTGAACAAATGTAGATACTTATATACTATAACATGTGTATAGTATGTAATAACAGCAAAAGGCTTATGTTGGGAGGAGCCATTTAGGTGAGGGAGTGAGTGAGGTTGTGTCTGCTGTGTGACTTGTCATGCAGTGGCCATCATGCTGTTTGGACACTATACCAGCTTAGTTTTACAGTTATGGTGAATAAAACATGTAGATAGTTATATATAAGGTGTGTATATAGTGTAATAACACCACAAACAGTATTGTGGGAGGAGTAATGTTGGCAAGTTAGGTGTTGAAGGAGTGAGGGAGAGCTGCCTGGGTGTGGCAGCCAGCTCTTGTTTTTTGGGCTTACTATACCAACTTAGTGGTTTGTTATGGTGAACACATATGTAGATAGGTAAATACAATGTGTGTATATAGTGTAATAACAGCAAAAACACTGTTTGATTGATTGTAGAATATAATATACATGTCACATATATGAGCCCCATAATTTTGAGCATAGTGATGTTCCACACATTGAAATACATTAATTCCACAGAATACATACTTTTGAATAATATTACAGATAAAACCAGAGAAGAAACGAATGAGAAACATCAAAATAATTGTGAAATATATTCGCTGCAACTGCCGCCCCACGGGGTGGCAGGGCCTAGTGTCCTTGAACGCTCCATCATTCAACGCCTATAATATGCTCAACGTCCCAGCTCCATCGCGGCTAAAGTATGTCACATACAATATTTTTTTTTAGTTTTTCGTGATCAGAGACTGCATTTTAACAATATAAGAAGAGAAAGTGATTTTTTGGAAAGAATATATTTTTGGCGCACCACGAGTGTGTCGCATTTTAATGCAGAGCAGTGGTGGTTAAAATATCTTGGTATTGTGTGTCAAGCTCCGAGTGATTTTTCCTTGAATCTGGTGTTTGCTCAGGGCCACGTCCTCACACATGCAGATGTTCTTGCTGTTAGGTGTTTCAAGCAGCTGCCTATGAACAATTAAAAATAGGCTGTTGATTGGCTATGTTGCAGGGTGTGGGCAATTTAACTTCCTGCAGTTTTGAGATGTAGATATGTCTTAAAAGTCCTATTGCTAAATTGGATTTTCATTAAGCATGGGAAATATTTGGATATAAATGGTAACACTTAATATGATCCCAATCATGTTTTTTATGAATTTTGTAGTGATGCAGTATTTCAAGAAATATTTAAATCTTTGGGAAAGCTATTAAGGATATTTAAAACCAAATTCTATGGTTTGTGTTCATTTTGAGTTTGCAAAGTTTTTGTTCACTCAGGTTATTTGTTGGTTACCACTTATCACTTAGGTTACCAAATAGTTATTTGTTAGTTGTCTATTATAGGTTGAAATTAAAACTTTGCTAAGTGAAATTAGCTTGCAGGGCATGGGAAATGAATTCATCCTGGAGGCATCTCCAGTTGCAACAAATTGGGGGTTGATCCCATATAGTTCATTGAACCAAGGTTGTACTGTACTAAATATAAATGCTCTTCATTTGCAAATGAAGTGTTACTAAATACTACTAGCTGTAGTACTTTCCCATTCTGATAATTTTGTATGTCATCTTATTTACAATATGGTTGATACTATAAATGTAGCCATATTTTGGTGAAAATAATGATGGGTTTGGAATATTCTTAAGGATTTAAAATTTTCCTGTACAGTATTTGGAAATGCCTCCATCCCATGCATTCTAGATATAGAATAGCTTACTTAATTTCCCTTAGCACAGTACTGTACAGTACAGTACAGTGTTTTTATATATTTTAGAGTTTTGTAGTAGCTGGGCTGTGACACGTGTTCATACCGTTTCTCACTCTCTCTCTCTGCATCTCCTTGGCAGTCTGTTGTTTCAGTACTACTGTTTCACTTGATGTGTGGTACAGTATCTTGTTTCTGTTTCTCATTTGATTTTATTCCTATTTTCATACCTGATTTTATGCACAGCTGTTACTCTTGGTACTGGACTGTACTCGCCTAATTGTGCTTGCGGGAGTTGAGCTCTGGCTCTTTGGTCGGTTTTTAGTCTGTCCTTAGAGATGGGTGTATGAGACAGGTTGTTCATCTCTATCCATTTTATCTCACTGCATGAATACTGTAGAAGGTAAGTTTATTTTTATTTTTTCAATTAGCAAGATGTAGTTTCTACAAGACTGAAAAAGTTTCTCTAGACAAGTTTATCTCATGCATTCCCAGTGAAAAATTATCTCTATGCACAAATATATCTTTATACAGATAACATGTTTTCCAGGTACAACTTGCCTATAAATACAATGTTGACCAAACCACACACTAGAAAGTGAAGGGACAAAATGTCATCATCCCTATATCTATTTTGGTAATAGATATATTAGGATAGGTGGAGAAAGACTGTCAGTTGATGCTACTAGTGGAGATAGTGCAACATGAGTATATCATTTGAGCAAATTTATAATGATAAGTTTGTACTGGCTTGTGTTAAACTCAAGACACTATAGCTCATAGATGTGAAAGTGATCCTTCTGGTAGTTTCAAGCAGAAACCCAAGGGGTAACTGAGAAATAGCTGGAGAAAACTTTAGCCTGCCCCTGGGTTGTTTCTGGAAGAGGATAAAGTAGATTTTAAAGGATTTGAGATATAGTGAGAAACAAAAATTAAGGGAGAAATTCTTTACTTATGTCATCGACTCAATTTTGTTTACATCACCAATGATACAGTACAAGTGTTTACATCACCAATGATACAGTACAAGTGTTTACATCACCAGCTCAGAACTAAAAGCTGAGCTGGTGATGAAAACAATTACAGCTGAAATAGATAGGTAGATAGGCTGTGATATTCCTTCTCAAAATCTGATTGCTGCAAAAATTATAGATTTAATGACAGTTAATAAGCAAGAGGAGGAGGAGGATGACGGGGAAAAAAAAAGTATAGAGGAAATTCAGAACCATTTTGAAGCCATTCAAAGTCACTGTACATGGAATCAGGTAAAAATGCCTTTGGTGCTCAGATGAAGGTAGAAATGTACAATATGTACATGAAGTTTTTTGCACACGAGAACACAGGGCACAAAACAACTTCTAGTTTGACTTGAGGGCTTCCAACAATGGTCACGTTGATCTACCTGTAACTGGCTCATCACAACCAGTTATAGGTGGAACATCTGAGGGATGAATATTAGCTTCAATCTCCACCTTAGGCAACCCAGTACCATCAACATCCACTACATAAGCATTGTAAGATCAGAACTAATATTGGTGACAAGAGAATAAAAAAAATTCTCTTAAATTTACAGGATCAATTTGTTTTCAGATACAACAGGTATTTCAGCCAATCTTGCTTTGGTGGCACCTGTAGAGCTCGCTTTTTGCCTGCATATTTCACTGATATATGCATGCAAAAATAGATTTATGAGCATTAACTTTATATTAGTTATGTTTTGTTGTGTGTTATGAATATTATTTGCATTTAAGCAATTTACCTCTACAGCTTCTTTTTTGGTCACATACAACCCTCTAATCCCACTGGTGGTCCCATGCTTCTCCTATCCCACTGGTGGTCCCATGCTTCTCTTATCCCACTGGTGGCACCATGCTTCTCTTATCCCACTGGTGGCACCATGCTTCTATCCCACTGGTGGCCCCATGCTTCTCTTATCCCACTGGTGGTCCCATGCTTCTCTTATCCCACTGGTGGCCCCATGCTTCTCTTATCCCACTGGTGGCCCCATGCTTCTCCTATCCCACTGGTGGCACCATGCTTCTCCTATCCCACTGGTGGCACCATGCTTCTCCTATCCCACTGGTGGCACCATGCTTCTCCTATCCCACTGGTGGCACCATGCTTCTCCTATCCCACTGGTGGCACCATGCTTCTCCTATCCCACTGGTGGCACCATGCTTCTCCTATTCCACTGGTGACACCATGCTTCTCTTATCCCACTGGTGGTCCCATGCTTCTCTTATCCCACTGGTGGTCCCATGCTTCTCCTATCCCACTGGTGGTCCCATGCTTCTCTTATCCCACTGGTGGCACCATGCTTCTCTTATCCCACTGGTGGCACCATGCTTCTATCCCACTGGTGGCCCCATGCTTCTCTTATCCCACTGGTGGTCCCATGCTTCTCTTATCCCACTGGTGGTCCCATGCTTCTCTTATCCCACTGGTGGCCCCATGCTTCTCCTATTCCACTGGTGGCCCCATGCTTCTCCTATCCCACTGGTGGCACCATGCTTCTCCTATCCCACTGGTGGCCCCATGCTTCTCCTATCCCACTGGTGGCACCATTCTGGGGTGTCATGCTTATCTTACCCCACAGCTTGGACATTATGCTTATCCTAAATGAGGCAAATGCCATGTTTAGAACCTTAACTGAAACTCGTACAAAGGATTAATTTGGCAGTGACAGAAAGGATATCAGAATACAATCTTTTCAGATATGACAGGAAACAGATTACTGGGTGGGGTCAGGTTGTAAAGCAAAGACATACTCATTTACACTGAACTGCTAAACACCACAAATGACAAGGTGAAAGTGCTGGTTATCAAATTAGAAATAAAAGGTGTGATTATTGTTCTAGTGTATAAGTCACCAGATGCAAATTCTCAGCTGTTTAAAGACCAATTAATTCAATAGAAAACTGCATAGAAAACCTCAGATCCAACCCCCCAAACATTTTCTTGTTTGGCGACTTCAACTTTCGGCACACAAAAGGAAAAATATGGCATATATTATTATATCGGAGAAAATCCCAGGAAAGTCTAAATGAATTGTCATACACAAATGACCTACTTATGAGCGATTTGCCTTAACCCAGCAAATAGTGTAGCCAACTAGAAATGAATGCACTCTTAGATCTTATTGTTGCAAACGATGATTTGGTTAAGAACATAATACAGTAATTGAGGTTTCTCAATTCTAAATACCTAACTGAGGTTTCTCACAAGCATGGGTAATGGACCAGCACAGCCAGTCTCGCATCCAATAGAAGGCAAATTCAAGAAATTAAATTGTAATAATAAACTGATTAACTATGAGCTAGTAAACCAGGACCTCACAAGAATAAGTTGGGTAGAGCAGCTAGATAATGCTACCATAACTCAGTGTGTCAAGAAAATAGGCACAGTACTTAGAATAAAGAGAAAAAAAGGCATATTGGAATGAGAACGGCATTCTCTTTATGGGTGAAGACAAATTTAAGAGACTCAAACACTCCACTCTATTCCAAAAATGACAGGGAAGGCTACGTCGAGAAATAGAAATGCTTGAACTAAAGTTACAAGTGTCAAAATCCAGGAGAGGCAAAGGGAGAAAAAATCCTTGAGTGGAATAAGAAGGAACCTAAAATAATTTTTTCTCCAATGCAAAATCTTTATCAAAAACTACATCTAGTATTGGGCCCCTTGCTCAAAGGACATGGAACTTTCACAGATAACAGCAAAGAAATGAGCGAAATTCTGAGGCTACATTATGATTGTTTTCAAAGAACACCTGAACATACAGTACTGAAGATCGATAATCCAAATGATTTCTGCACGACTGGCACCAATATCAAATTATATATCTGATGTCACATTAACCCTACTGGACTTTGAAATACAGTACTGTAATTATAAACAGTATGCCCACCAGGCCCAGATTTTTGGAATTCTATATTCATCCAGAATTGCAAAACCTACTAATAAAGGTCTGAAACATCATTGGGAGATGGAGCCTACATAGGGTGTTATCCCTAACAAACTTAAAACAGCAAATATCATGCCATTCCAAAAGGAGGTAGTAAAGTAGATGAAAAAGAAAACCTACTGATTGGCATCATAAAGCATACAAGTCTTTGAAAGTGTGCAAAAAAGTAAAATTACAAAACACATTGAGTCGTCTGAATAGGAACTACATATGACATCAAGCTTATCCTACCCCAAAGCTATTGTCTCATACTTATCCTACCCCACAGTTAGGGGTCTTGTGCTTATGCTTACCCAACAGCTTTATTCTCATGCTTATCCTTCCCCACAGCTGGCAAACAGAAGAAGTCGGCACGAAAGGGTAAGGATTTTGGTTAATTCATTTCTGTAGCCCACTTACTGTGCCCACCTGTTGTTTTGGATGTAATAAATTAGTCAGCTTACCCTGGTACATATATTAGTAGTCAACTTACCCTGGTATATTATTAGTCAACTTACCCTGGTATATTATTAGTCAACTTACCCCAGTATATTATTAGTCAACTTACCCCGGTATATTATTAGTTAGCTTACCTGGATATATTATTAGTTATTTGTTACCAGTACATAAGGCACATTGTGATTTGTGTATGATACAGTAAATTACATTCTTTAGTGCATTCTTTATTAAACTGATAAATAAATGCACCGTACTGTATTTTTTCATATTGTTTAGTGTTAAAGTGACACTTAAATGTGCATTTTTAGCACCTCAAAATTGGTAAAATAATATTTAAGGTACACTAATAGTATTAAGTCAATAAATTTTAAATTTCTACATTAAATATATATACTGTATGTTTTTTAGTGTTGCTACACCCTAATTTTTTGTATTATATAGTTTTGAAATATATTTTGCAAGACTATGAATAGTAAAATTAAATGGGTAAATTTAATAAATTAAAACTGTACGTGCAGTGACAAGTTGCTAGATACACGCAAGTTGCTCCTATAATTCTTAGAAAATGCATCTTGTAATATTACCTTTCATCTGTGGAGAGCCCCATCAGCTCCCTGAAGCTATCCAAACTGATATGTGCTATATTAGTTTGAGGGGTCATCAGTCACAGGAGTTCTTATGCCTACCGGGGACCACGAGCCAGAACCTAGCCCCCTTCAGAGGGGTGCAGGGAGTTATGGCCTATGAGCACTTTACATTTAAAGTATGTCATAATTGCCATTGACCAGGAAAGGTCAATGGCAATTTCCTGGTCAATTGACCAGGAAAGGACCCAAAAAGGTAGGCAAATCAAAACAGACCACTATGTGGTTAACCTGTGCAATCTACATCCTAAGATCAAAATAACTCGTCTAAAAAGAAACCTGCTGGGGGTTTTGATTCTTTCCCCAGCTTGCCAGACTCAGCAAGCTGCATTTTTTTTAAGTGATAGAGCATATAACAAATTATGTACATTGTTTTTGTTATAATATCAAATACTATTCCACTGTGTAGAGTACTGTATCATATTTTGACTTAACAAAGGAGTGTCTTGCTTGAACATGCTAATCGGGAATACTGATTACATTATTAACTCAAAAGGTTTTATTGACTATCACATGAACCAAGCTACATAAACAACAGGCATTGCAGCATGCAAGCAGATAGATATATAGCATGTAAGAAGGTAAGCATTTAGACATATAGCATGTAAGAAGGTAAGTATATAGGCATGCAACATGGTTGGCTTGCAAATCAGGTCAGCAAGAAAAGCATGCTGCAAGCTAAACAGAGCAAGCCTGCATCTGGCTTTATCATTACAGACCAGAGTGTGGGAGTGGGGAGTAACATGTTTGGTAATGCAGTTTGTAATACCACAGTAAGCAACACATATCCTCACCTATCCTTCTCATACAGTACTGAATCCCTACTGACCATCCTCGGCTGAATTCCTAGTTGGCTGTGACTTGGTGTTTCTCTGTGAACATAAGGAGAAAAAAACAGTATTACAGGGTATACACATAACTTAGCCTGAGGCTGAAGTGTAAACCAATGCTTCAGGGGCAAAAAAAAAAAGTTTTGCCAGTACTGTACATCACATTATTTATATAAAAAAAATCTGGTATAAAGATATTAGAATAATTCTTAATATTTTTTCACTCTGTTTACAAATGTTTTATTTGGTGTAATAAACTAGTAGACTGTGGCCTGCTTGCTTTGCAAATTCATGCGCATCTTGCTTTGCTGTACAACAGTTCACCAAACCTGGTGAGTAAATTTGGGCCAAAATGTGTGTGATGTAACCAGAGAGAATGTTGAATGAAGGTTGTTTATACTGTGGCAACCAGCATAGAGCAGTGAGGTTAAGAAGTGCTGCATGTAATGTTAATGGCTGGCTATGAAACTCAAAAAGCTATGGGAAAAATTATCGCATTTTATTTGGTACAAATATAAAACTTGTGAAGGCTTTGTAAAATGCAAGCCTTGTCAGTCTTTAAACGACTGATTATTGTTTTGTAATTAGTAGGAAAATATTATTATGATTTAAGCTACTGCACACATCAGAGGGTGGCTGGGTGTGTGTGTGTGTACTCACCTAATTGTGAGTACAATTAGGTGAGTACACACACACAAACACCCACCCCTCTGATGTGTGCAGTAGCTTAAATCATAATATTTTCCTTTTTTGGAGGGACACAGGTGGAAACCGAGTGCCAAAATGAGCCACAGAGACATTAGAATTTTTTTTTTAGTGTCAGTAGTTGACAAATGGAATGCATTAGGAAGTGATGTGGTGGAGGCTGACTCCATACACAGTTTCAAATGTAGATATGATAGAGCCCAGTAGGCTCAGGAACCTGTACACCAGTTGATTGACAGTTGAGAGGCGGGATCAAAGAGCCAGAGCTCAACCCCTGCAAGCACAAATAGGTGAGTACCCTTTGATGTGTGTGTGTGTACTCACCTAATTGTGCTTGTGGGGGTTGAGCTTTGGCTCTTTGGTCCCGCCTCTCAACTGTCAATCAACTGGTGCACTGATTCCTGAGCCTACTGGGCTCTATCATATCTACACATTGTGTGTGTGTGTGTCAAATTCATTGAAATGTACCCAGAAAAACTGCACCCAGCAGGGTCATTCATTGTGGTAGGTGTGGAAGTCAAAATAACCTGCATGACTGTGTACTGACACTTTATTCCCACCTTCCCATTGGGGTAAGAACCTGAACCACCTTGTAGATGATCAGACTCCCCCCCCCAATCCTTTTCCCTCGGATAGTTTTTTTTTTATTATTTTCTACCACAGACGTGGCCACACATTTACAGTGCTAATCAGCATATATACATTTTCTTCTGTCCTCCATGGACAGGGTGAGAAATCTGTTAAACATATAGTCCAGGGATTTACTGAACATTCAACCACAGAAGGTGATTGTAGTGCTTTTAAAATGCCAATCTAACCTACAGACATAAAATACATAGATAACACAGATTTACGTCTGCCCTACATAAAGTGTTTGATGTGTCTTTTAAATAGTGTCATTAATTTCACAAAGGTGAAATGCAATTCTGACCAGCTTCCACATATGTGCAAGGCCCAGCCCAGGCCTTGGTGTGCGGGAGGAAAAAATATTGGTAGTTAGTAACAGTTGATTGACAGTTAAGAGGTGGGTCGAAAAAGCACAGCTCAACCCCCATAAGCACAACTAGGTGAATACAGGGGACAGAGCCCAAAGCAACATTTACACAAGAATACATCATAGTGGGGGATCAAACCTATGCACTACTCTCGAAGATGATGTAAGATAAATTATTTCACAGGAAACATGAATTCCTGGTAACAAGTCAGTTACTAGGAAAGCAAACCCACAAACACAGCCAGTGCAAAATATAAACACAGACCGATTGCATAAGACAAATATGACACAGAAATAGAACAAAAACAGCATTGAATGTAATGAAATGCTCTTTCTGGTAGAGCCCAGTGGCTCTCTGAAGCTATCTTGCTGAGTTTGTTCCATGCTAATGAGTTGCATCAGTCGTGGAAGTTGTTTGGCTTACCAGCCAGAACTTTGTTTCCCCTCACAGAGGTGCAGGGAGTGGTAATTGACCACCTCACCGGGAAAGTATTCAAAAAGTCAGCGAAGCTATACAGACAACTGGAAGGTTCAAAGAAAACAAAGCTTTGAAACTGCCAAACAACTCTACAAATAATTCACATGAAATAAGAGAATCATTCAAACTAGTTGAAAACTTAGTGTCCTCAGCTGACTAACCTATTCAGTTCTGGAGCTGATGAACAACTTACCAATGAACCTGGAAGGGAAGGAGGGAAACGGGCATTTCGTTACATTTGATGCCGGGTGTCTGAAGAATGCAGGGAGCCAGATTCTGGCTCTGGTCCCTCCAGTAGGGCAAACCACTTCTGCAGCTGAGGTGACTCATTTTTATGGAGCAATTTCAGCAAGATAGCTTCAGTGAGCCACTGGAGGGTTTCTCAGAAAACAATATAATGGCCCAGCTCAGAATTAATCTTCCCAAAGATAAACGACACCACTTTTCTGAAAATTAAAAGCTGAATGCAGACCCATCAGAGGTGTGAGCCTGGCTGCATGAGGCATGTGACTCGCTGATGTAGACCCTCTTTGGTCTGTATTGCCAACTAGTGGCAGCCAGCTGCATTACAATGGGATGATTACCCCTAAAGCAATGATTGTTTGATTTGGTCTCCTCAGAGCTGTTAATTTTCTTCGTCATTTCTTGTTTTGATGCACTTATACTTTCTCATAGAGTGTCAGAGTTTGGTTCTGGCTGCAATTAGCCTAAGAGGCCTTGGGTGAGTCCTTAGGCATGGCAGTCCAGTTACAGTTCAAGAAGCTACAGAGTGGCCAAACTGAAAATTATATTTTGTATTTAACAATTGATTTTAATGACAACTTTTTAAATAATTAACCTACCTTTCAAATTTCAGATTACCGTATCAGCAATGGTGATATAAGTGAGCCACGTCCCCTGTCAACTAGCACATCGGATGATGCCGTCAAAGTGGATGTACGCCGCTTAGCAGCACTCCAGAGAGAGAGTTGTGTATAGCTGCACTGAAGTGTCGTGAGGCCATTCACCGTGCTGAATTTTATGGATAGGAGTATGACTATTAAATAACATTTTGATTATAAACATTTTAGTAACTTAGTTATTCTTGCAAATAAAAACCTGATATGCTTGTAAAAATTAATGACGTACTGTACAGTATAGCAATTTAATTCTTAAGGTTTGTATAGATACCGATATACATACATTGTAATATAAAATATACAATTCAACAGCTGATACGTTCATCAATTTTATGCATTGTAAGAACATACATAATATATGGTGTTATGAATTTGTTTAGTCAGTGAGCAAAATAACGATCTCAGTCTCAACTTTTCCATTGCAATTTTTTAGATTTTGTAAATGGATATGAAACGATTTTCATAGATGGTTCAGCTATTTAAAAGTCCTACATTGTAGTGCACATGACAAAAAAAATTTAAACCAAAGTTAAAAAATAAAAAAAAATAAATAATAGCATATGGTGATTGGAATATGGGAGATAATTGCAAATGGAGATGGGATTAAGGTGTAAATTTTGTATTATTTATTATTATTTATGTGTGCCTATTACTCGATAATTCATTCTCTTAGGGTATTATTCTGTGTAAATATAAATATAATAATTTCTACTAAAATTTAAACTTGTAGATTGATAGATAGAACAAGACATTTTTTTTTAAATAAAGAACAAAAACTAATTTAACTACCTGACCTCTTACTGCTATTAATTCTGCCCAACATATATATAAAACTAGACCTAAGTAAGTTATTCATGTAGTCAATATTACATGCACAATGAAGCTACAATAAGATATATCTATGATATACAGTACATCAAGGGCCAATTAATATGATAGAAATATTTGAAAATATACAAAATCACTCTGGCTGTTAGGCAAAACAGTCTTTACTTACTTAGCCTAATTATTAGCATTTGTGGCTAATATCATATACATACTGTATAATATATATACAGTATATATTATATATTTGGTATATATTATATTGTGCACATATTTTTACACTGATAGATGTGTAATAAGTATGATTTTAGAGTTAGTCTAAAGTAAATTTTAGGACCTAGTTTTTTATCACTTCTATGCATGTCACCTTTCATAAGATTATGTAATTTCTGAGAGAAAGTAATTTTTTACTAGAACAATTAACATCCAGATAATACATGTGGAACAGCAGTGCAGTTTAATTAGGTATCAGTGCAAATTTACTATAATATAAATATATGGAATATGGTATTGTTCTCCTTTATTAATCAACCTGTGTGTTAAACGATGAGTCACAATAACGTGGCTGAAGATATGATGATCAAACCACACATCAGAAAATGGAGAAAACGACGATGTTTCGGTCCGTCCTGGATCATTATCAAGTCATGTGAGAGCCTCACATGACTTGATGATGGTTCAGGACGGTTGTTGTTTCTCCATTTTCTGATGTGTGGTTTGATCATCAACCTGTAAGTTACTAAAAGCAGAAGTATAAGCTATAACATTTGTCTAAGGAAATAGAATACTAATTATCCAAGGCAAAAATTATAAGAGTAATTGAACAGTAACCCATACTTGTAGAAAGGTAAAGTCATGATATTTTGATCCATTTTGGATGTACCAAACATCTCTCACTTCTCCATGTGTGGGTTAGTGGTCATTCATTCCAACCATGATGCTAGTTTATGCTTTTTAATTTGTGATGACATTTACCAAATACTATACAATCCCAATCATTCACATCAGTAGACATTTTGTGATCGGTTAGTTTAAAAATCTAGTTAATTGACGATGCTACATCTTATCACTTATCAATGTAACATTTTCATATATTTTTCTGGAAGAGTCCTCTCAGGCTATTACATTGGGACTGTCATACCTTAGGTAAATTATCTCCCTTGTCAATTATACCTCATTCATGATTCTGTTACTGTACTCTACAAAATTTAATTTATTATATATGCCATACAATGGCTCACTAAGCACTTCTTTACATTTCTTACAAATGCTGGGAACTTGTTGGCCTTGAAATTGTCTTTGTTTAATGCTTACCGGCAAGGAAATTATTAAACTAGTTACCTTCAACTGAAAAGGTCAAGTTAGTCTTTTGTTAATATAGAAACAAAGTACTTATGAAAACAACCTATTTATATATATTTCCTGGCCTCACTCTAGCTCTTCAGACATGGAGACAGACCTCTTACGATGTTGACTACCACTTTTTGTTTAACTAATATCTCGCCCCAGTTCTTGCAACTTAAATACCACCCATTTCTTTGTCATTATTAGTTACCCGACTTGTTTTTTCCATTAACCTAATCTTTGACATATTCGAAAAAGTTTTTACAATTTGCCTGCCCTTCTGTACATAGTTCAGAATTTATTTTAGATTTACTTATTTAATGCATAACATTTCTTACTAGTTTCTGAAATTGTTATTCTAGGAATCTGTACAGTAGTCTTTTCCATTCTTAATTATGTACATACAGACTTCGTTTCTGACAAGGTTCTTTAGTCCCATTGTATCCATTTTTGGTCATTGCTATTTGAGCTAATAAATTTATATGGTATGCTAACTTCATGGGCTTTACAACTAATATATTTAAGTAAGTTATGATTTGGATGTCTATTATAATCCAGTGTCATGTCACCTCTTGCTGGACTTGGTCACATCCCAAGGACTTAACCTTACCTGGCATTAGTTCCGAGGATCAATGTCCTCACAGCCTAGTCTCTGACCAGGCTTCATAGTTGGTGGTCTGGTTAACCAGGCTGTTAGATACAGCTACTTGCAGCCTGATGTATGCATAACCCAGTTTAGCAGTCTCCGTGGTGTAGTGGTAAGACACTCGCCTGGCGTTCCGCGAGCGCTATGTCATGGGTTCGTATCCTGGCCGGGGAGGATTTACTGGGCGCAATTCCTTAACTGTAGCCTCTGTTTAACGCAACAGTAAAATGTGTACTTGGATGAAAAAACGATTCTTCTCGGCAGGGGATCGTATTCCAGGGACCATAGGATTAAGGACTTGCCCGAGAAGCTACGCGTACTAGTGGCTGTACAAGAATGTAACAACTCTTGTATATATCTCAAAAAAAAAAAAAAAAAAAAAAAAAAAAAAAAAAGTTATAAACATATCCAAAGGATATCTGATCAAGTTCTTTTGAACACAAGAGGTCGGCTAGTTTATACCCCTTATGATTCCAATTTGCCTCTTATGTACGTTGCTTTGGGCATACATAATTTTTAGTACTACTGTACCTATTTTTTCAATTCTCTCAAAATCAGCTTAATGGAAATCTGGCAACCGTAACTCAGTTTTTATTATACAATGTCCATGCTATGTTAAATCTGATATGCTCAATCACTCCTCCCTTGTGCGCTCCCTACTTCAATTATATTTGTCTCCCAGATTAGCCAACACTAGTCTAAAATAATATTTTCTCATGTTGGTTCCATAATATATGTTGAAGGAAAAATTATCAACTATTTTGATCTAAATAGGGCTTTGAAATGGTCAAAAGGTTGGCAGATGCAATTTAATGCTGACAATTGACAAAATTTTGGGGCTGGGTACTGATAATAGTTACAGGATACGAGCTAGATGGTGTTGAGATTGCAAAGCCGGATTGCAAAAGGGGCTCTGAGAGTTATAATTAGTAAGAATTTCAATCCAACAAATCAATGAATAAATGTTTGAAAAAATATGAATAGAACACTGGAATTTATTTTATGAAGTATTAGTAATGAAATTATGAAGTTCATTTAGATTATGCAGTTCAGTTTTGGTTCCCATACTACTATAGAATTTATATAAATTCACTAGAATGCATCCAGCATAGGATGACAAAGTTAATCCTGCAAATTAGAAACCTTTCACATGAAGAGAGATTGATGGAGCTTAATTTACATTAAACCTAATTAAGAATTAGGTTACATGATTGAGGTGTACAAGTGGATGAATGGGCATAAGAAAGGGGATATGAATAGTGTATTAAAAGTATCAAACCCAAAATAGAACATGAAGCAATGAATATAAATTGGATAAGCTTAGATTTAGGAAAGACCTGTGTAAATATTGGTTCGGTAACAGGGTTGTCAATTTGTGGAACCAATCACCGCATAACATAATAGATGTAGGATTCCTTGATTTCTTCAGGCGTAGGTTAGACATATATATGAACGAGTCTGGATGTATTTAAATAGATGCTACCTTGTATGGGCCAATAGGCCATCTGCAGTTTCATCGATTCGTATGTTCTAATTCTAAAAAAATCTTCCGCTTCAACATTCCCTGTACAGTATTATTAGTCCAGTCTATTCTACAAAAATTTGTCACGTATGACAAATAGGGCCTGTTGGTCTAACAATTACTTATTTCTTGGGGATAAATAGGATGAATTTCTTTTGTTCACCCATATACCTCTTGTTCTATTCTTGAATCCTCCAAGGTTAAGTATGCATGGGACAAAAATTGTTCTCCACAATTGGTTTTAGTTTTGACTCTTTTTCTCCATTTATTATTTAGGATCAATAGATTATGTATAGAAAGAACACAATGTGAACACAGTAACCAGATATTCTTTAATCTACACTTTCTACAAGAAAACTTGAAAAAATATAAGGGCTATATTAACAAGATATTGTACTCATTATATAAACAAAATACACAACAAATGTAGGATTTAAATCTCATTATATTGTACCTTGGTATATGTATAAGGATTATATTTATAAATGTAAATAAAATGCATAATTAATTTTTTTAATGTAATTAAACAAAATACAACTATATAGTATTGAAGATATTTATGAATAAAGCAGGAGGTGCAAGCGGAGAACGATGTCCTTGTGGCCAGAACCCTTTGTGCATTACTTGCATTTTGAGGTGAAGGATGGCGAGTTCCTAGATTGTGAGGCAAAGGATGATGAATTCTTGGACTGGGAGGCCACGAATCTTGAGATCCTGGACTGGGAGATCATTGCCTGTAAGGTGATGGATGGTGAATTCTTAGACTGTGAGGCTGAAGATGGAACATTCCTAGACATCGAGGCAAAGGATAATGAATTCTTGAAAGATGTGCATTTCTAGACTGTAAGCAGACGGATGGGAAATTCCCAGACTTCGTGGCAATGAACTGCAAATTCCTAGATAGTGAGGTGCAGGTTGGCAAATTCCTGGATGGTGAGGTGAGGGCTGGCGAATTCCTGGATGGTGAAGTGAACACTGATGAATTCCTGGATGGTGAGGCGAGGGCTGGCGAATTCCTGGATGGTGAAGTGAACACTGATGAATTCCTGGATGGTGAGGTGAGGGCTGGCAAATTCTTGGATGGTGAGGCGAAGGCTGGCGAATTCCTGGATGGTGAGGCGAGGGCTGGCGAATTCCTGGATGGTGAGGCGAGGGCTGGCGAATTCCTGGATGGTGAGATGAGGGCTGGGAAATTCTTGGATGGTGAGGCAAGGGCTGGCGAATTCCTGGATGGTGAGATGAGGGCTGGGAAATTCTTGGATGGTGAGGCAAGGGCTGGTGAATTCTTGGATGGTGAGGCAAGGGCTGGTGAATTCTTGGATGGTGTGGCGAGGGCTGGCGAATTCCTGGGAGGTGAGGCGAGGGCTGGCGAATTCTTGGATGGTGAGGCGAGGGCTGACGAATTCTTGGATGGTGAGGCGAGGGCTGGCGAATTCCTGGACTGCTCAGCTATGAATTTATTTATCCATTCGTGAAAGGTGATGGATGATGATATTCTAGACAGTGAGCTGCTGGATTGTGATATGCTAAATGGAGAGGCATTGGATTGCAAGTCCACAGACAGAGAGGCATGGGATTGCAAGTCCACAGACGGAGAGGCATGGGATTGCAAGTCCACAGACGGAGAGGCATTAGAAGTGCATGATCGCAAGGTCCTAGCGTTTGAACGCAATGTCCTAGACAGCGAAGCATTTGATCACAAGGTCCTAGCGTTTGAACGCAATGTCCTAGACAGCGAAGCATTTGATCGCAAGGACCTAGGGTTTGAACGCAATGTCCTAGACAGCGAAGCATTTGATCGCAAGGGTTTAGACAGCGTGGCATTCGATCGCTGTTTCCTAGAGAGCGAGGTGTTTGATCGCAGGGTCCTAGACAGCGAGGTGTTTGATCGCAGGGTCCTAGACAGCGAGGAGTTTGATCGCAGGGTCCTAGACAGCGAGGAGTTTGATCGCAGGGTCCTAGACGGCGTGATCGCAGGGTCCTAGACGGCGAGTCATTGGATGCCGGGATCTTGCACGGCAAGGCGTTCGATGAAGAGGCATCGGATGGCGGGATCTTGGATGGAGAGGCATCGGATGGCGAGATCTTAGACGGCAAGATGCTGGATGGCGGGATCTTTGTAGGTGAAGTGTTGGAGGGCGGGATCTTGGGCGGCGAGGTGATAACTGGTGAGCTATGAATTTGACGGCTGGAAGGAACCCAAATATCCACTCCCATATCATTACACAGATGAGTAATAACATTCTTAATAGTCACGTACTTCTGGAGGCATCTGTATGTCTCTTCTTCCTAAGCATGGTGGCGATTTTCTTGACTGAAATACTGAGTACTTTTTGCTGCTCCAGCACTCGCATACTGTCTGAAGACAGGAGTGGACACAGTGGTACCATGATTACAATAGGTACAGATGACTTCACAACAAGGACAAACCAACAGCAATGAGAACAGTGTTGTTTTACACTTAGCTACTCAGAACGAAATGTCCATGTAGCACAGGCTATAGTGAGCCCGTAATTGAGTTCCGTTACTCGTGATAACCTTGTTTCTTGTCTGTGTTCCGAACCTTAATGGAATCTGACCCATATATCAATGAGGTCAACCCATGTGTTGCGTTTCCAAAAGGGTCGCCCATGTTAGAATCGGTGAACGCCCTAGTAATATTGTTGAAAATATCTTAATAACTTATTAAACCAAAGGTCTTTTCATGTCAGAAGAACGGCAGAAACTGGATCTATATATGAAAACTCTTTCAGGACAAAATTTAAAGTAAAACTAAAGATATTTGTAGTTGTATAAAAGTTGCATTTTTCATCGGTCGTAGAGCCGGAAATCCGCAATATTCATCTCAGATCAATGCTTATTTCACGCAGAATCGTTAATAAACGTAAGATTTTTATACGTCTCAAGAAAGATAGAAACATAATCTTCATTTTAAATGCCTTACCATGGGCATATTTGTATTTAAAGCGAAGATACGTGTATTTTTCTAATCGGCGAGCTTCGATCCCGCACAGATCGAGCAACGGAGCAACTCTCTCTCAGAACAATGCTTATTTCACGTAAATTCATTAATAAACACATATGTTTTATATGTCTCAAGAAAGATAGAAATATAAGCTTCATTTTAAATACTTTAACATAGACATATATAAAGCTCAAGTGAAGATACATACGTTTTTATAGTGGCATTCAGTAGCTTGTCGGTCATGGAATGCAGAAGCCTACGCACTTGCCAATATAGTGTGTAATTAACAAAGATACGCTTATAAAGCCTAAAATATTATATGCCTTCAGAAAGACAGATATGCTCGTTATTGTGAGTGCACCAAAGGAAATATATCTTGTTGGAGGACAAAGATATATCAATTCTAAAATAAGTTTCGACTCTCGCTCGGGCGAGAGATAGCGCGACTCTCGCCCCATCTATTGGAGATTCTGTTCACCTAATGACCCAAAGCTACTCAAAGCCTCCTAGCATTACTTAAATAATGAAGAAATATGGTATATTTATTCACTATAATGTTGGTGCTTAATGCAGAACACGAGAAAACATATATTTACTATAAAATATTATACTTCCATTATGAAATAAGTAAATATGTGGCCCCATAGGAAGTCAACGGTCCAGGTGTCAATGTTGTGGAGCGACTTATCCAATATATATTGTTGTCTGGAAAGTGTTTGTTGGCATATCAACCTTCTGTACACAGTGATCCAGTCGTCGCACTTCTCTCCTTAAATGATCGCAAATTTAGTTTATTATATTAACAAGTAGAATACGTAATTCTAATAATATCTAACATAACTAGCCAGAAAATATTTAAGACTTATTGAAAAATACATGTCTGGAAGTTAAATCGACTTCATAGAACAATAGTGTTGGTCTATACTAATCGTTATTCGTTAGTATGCGTTCGCTACTTAAAACATTTACTGTACTGATGTAAAATCTCCCATGTCTCTTCGCACATGGAACACCGAACCTTACACACTCTCTGATATATTGTTTAATTAATAGAGATTCACTAATAAAGCTTATAATTGTATATGTTATCAAAAAGGCATAGATAAAGTCGTTCTTACGTTTTAGTCACAGAGATTAGATATTAGTAAAGTAAAGTTCATTTTATTCAGGAAAGTACATAAATAGTCGATTTACAAACATAATATTGGATTTATAGATAGAGCTAGTACATACAATACCTAAAGCCACTAGTACGCATAGCGTTTCGGGCATATTATTGAGAGAGGAAAGATATTTATATATAAACTATTTTTTTTTTTACCGACGCTCTCCCTATTGATGAGAACTACAACCTAATGAAAATAAATGTTAATTTTATGTAGATACTGTAATAAACGAAAGTTTTTAATGTCACCAGAGAAGCAGAAATATAGGCAAATTTTAAATCCCTTGTCATAAATATAACTGAAGTGAAAGCAAAGATATATGCATTTTGATAGTTACAAAGACAGCTCTTTAACACGGGTGGAACACGAACAAGGGGAACTTAGTACCCAAATGAGCCACAGAGATATTAGAAAGAATTTTTTCAGTGTCAGAGTAGTTAACAAATGGAATGTATTAAGCAGTGATGTGGTTGAGGCTGACTCCATACACAAATTTCAAATGTAGATGTGATAGAGCCCAATAGGCTCAGGAACCTGTACACCTGTTGATTGACGGTTGAGAGTCGGGACCAAAGAACCAAAGCTCAACCCCTGCAAGCACAAATTAGGTGAGTACAACTAGGTGAATACAGCTGAGGGGCGGGACCAAACAGCTGAAGCTCAATTCCCTACGCATAACTAGGCGAGTCCATAGGAATTACCGTTTGTCCTGGCGCCATCTATGTTTTGACAGCAGTACTACTAATTTTCCCACGTTATGTGATGATCGCTATACGGGTGTAACGGTCAGTTGCTCTTCTATATATGTTTATGGACAACGTAGGTGATTTGAGGCAATTTGCGGCCAGAGTGAAATAGTGTCCACGCGGTGAGTGATGGAGGAGGATATATACTGCTGTGTACTCGACCAGCGGGTGAGAGGTAAGTTATATCGAACAATTATGGGGAATAGATGTGTTATTTTAAGCGTAGAATGTCAGGTAACCGGTAACTACACAGATGGGGGAGTGTTTTTTAAGTCTTTATTTACTAAAGTGGAACATTACATTATGCCTTTAACTGAAAAAGTCTACTGGTGGGGGAAGTAGACGGGTTTTATGAAAGTATTTTACCTAAATATTTGTATTTGGTTAACTAGTTCAGCCGTTACCAGGGAGGGTGTGCCTTTAATCTAAACTAAAAATTCTAGCCGGACAAAGTGATTAAATAAAGAAATTGAATAGAACGAAGTGGTTTGCCAGGGTGCTTAACATTTAGTTTAGTTCACTTACTATGCAGCCCATGCTTAAAGAATGCAAGTTTATCATATTGACTTTACCGTAGTTTTACTGCATTTAATATACCGTTTTTACCCTATTTAATTATGTCGGGTAAAGGCCGGTCGTGAAAAGTTCCTAATATAGCAATTTTTAAAGGTAAAGTTTGAGTTAACTTTAACGCTTAAGTTAGTGACCAATTAGCTTAATCTATTGTGAGGAAAGTTACTAGAATCTAACGTTGCAAGTGCTATTTCTCTACTCTTTTTGAGAAACATGACTAGATACATGAATCGCATAGTTTTATTACTAAATGTTCATGGATTAGGTTGCATAGTTGAGGAAATGGTGATAAGGTTTGTGATTTTGTGTACCTTGACTTCAGCAGAGATTTTGATAGTGGCGCATAATTGATAGGGGCTCGGATCATTGGGAATGCTGACTGAAGTTGATTAGGTCATGGCTATACCAAAGAAATTTAGTATAAATGGGGTTAAGTTGGGAGAAGTGTTGTAAGTAGTGCCTAAAAGCTCTCCTTGGACCTCAGTTATTTGCAAGATTGTGGTTTAGACTGCAATAGTTGCAGTATTGGCAAATAAAAAATACCGATGCCCTATATAGTTTTGAAATGGTTGACTACCAGATGCAGTTTAATGCTGACAAATGTAAGGTTTGGGGGCTAGGTAAAGATGAGATAGATGTTGTAGATTGTTAAGAGTATTAAATATTTTGCAGGTGGTAAATTCTCCCCGAGCTGGCACTGCTCTCCAGCCTGGGATGTTGATTGGTTAGTCTTCAACTGCCTCCCAACATGGTAGCGAGGTCCTGAGCCGACATGCAGTGAGGAACGTGGAAAGCTTCCTGAATTGGCACATGGCATTCCTCCCTTTCAAACCAGCAGCTGGCACAAATGTTCCAGCTAACATCAGAATAGTTGAAGCCCACACTAAAATGTAAGTGGTACAGTAAATGGACCCCCCCTCCCTTTTGACACTGAACAGTTGGGAGGAAAGGGGGGCTTATAGTTCTATTGCTACAGAATCTTTTGCCATAAGCCAGTGGCAGTGCCTATTGGCACTTGCTATTAAGAATCTTCCCCTTACATAGTTAATTAAAAACAAAATGCTGTAGACAAGCTTAACTTTTGAAGGGGGGCAACATTTTCGTTGCCATCAAAGCACATCAAAGATGCTGAGCTAACTTCCCCTAGTCATCGGTGAATGGTGGGCAGTAACTCTCTAGTAGGAACTTTACTGCCATTAGAATCCATTTAGAAAGTGTGCACTTCTGCTGTATCTGCCAGTTTGCTAGAAATTGAAATTGGCATACTTGCCCTCTTGTACCATGTTACTCAACCATAACATAACCACCACACCACCCATTCTTCTAAAATAACATCCCATATGATAAACTTCTGCTTTTAATAAATATTTCTAACTTCAATATTAGTTGGCTTGCATGGTGTTAATCATTCCTTTGGCAGAACTGTAGCTAAATTGTTCCCACAACATTTAATGCATTAACAGTACTGTATCAGGTTCATAAAGAAATTTATAATAAAGACCAAGTGTGGTCATAAGTGCTGCAGATGGGGGAGATAGAACCTTACACCTGCAGAAGTGTGGTGATAACTGGAGAGAATACGCCCTTGTATAGTTGCTAGTGTAAAAATATTACTGAATTTTGTAAAATCACATTGTCTTGGTAGTATAGTTGGGTTAATTATGAATTTTCAGACTAAAAAGCTTGGTACATAATTAAACAGAATAAATTTGTCCCCCTAGTAGTAAGCAGTGGTTGCAAAAGAAGAATAATAATTTGTATATATTTTGTATTGCTTTTATTCAAATGTTATTCATGGTTGTTAAATTAAAGTTTGTTTGCAATGTTCCAGAAAAATGTTCATGACTAAAGTTGTTGGAAAATAAAATTTGTATAGGATGTTGACTTGAAATGACTATAGCTTTGTTTGTAATAAAGATGGGACAACAAGATACTTAGTGTGCCATTTAAAATGGCAACTGTTAAACTGGTGGTACAGGTATGAACAAAATAACATCGCTATGCAAATAACTTTTTAGTAATATTTACTGTTCACATGACAGGTTGTGGAAGGTCCTGGCAACAGAGCTGCAGGAAAATACTTGCAGATCTACAGTAAGTAGTGTTGTGTACATTGGAATTAGAGGGTAGAAGTTAATTGCTAAAAACCTATTAAATATTAGGGTATGGAAGTCTAGGCTTAGGCTAGTGGGTACCATATCTGCAAGTTTAGTCCTTTCAGGAATGTATTGAATAGAATGGTATGTTGAAATTGTGAAAATTGTAATGTGGGGCATTAGATCTTAAACAGCATAGTTGAGGGTGTTTTATTAATAATTTTAATGAAATAAATCTTTAGTTAACATTAAATGTTTGTTAAATAAGCTTTAATCTATAAATGTATAACACTGTTAAGGGTAATCATGAGTCAAATAAAGTTAATGGCAGGAAAAGTTTTGTTCTAAGTGATGGTATTTTTCCCTTGAAAGTAAAAAAAGATTCAATGTTTACTTTAGCTTGGTTTTAAATTTATATAGTTTTCCAGAATGTGGTTTGGAAAGTCCAGAAGTCCCTCTGTCAGTTGGTTAAACAGAATCAGGCGAGTTGTAGTAATGGTTAATCTGAATAGATTTGCATAAAAGTAAAAAAATAGTAATAACTTAAACAATATAGCAATGGCTAAAGATAAATGTAAATTGCCATTGAAATGCAGTTGTGGATAGTTTCTCAAATGACATTTACTGAAACTTGGCAAATTGATGCCATATATATTGCTAAATTAGATCTTTACTAATGATACTAGAATATGTAGGAAAGGTAAATTCCTTAAAGAAATTTTTTGTCTGAATTTGTAAAGTACTCATTGCTAATTTGAAAAGTAAAGAAAGATTGGCTTTAAATCTGAAATTTGTTGAAATATTTTTCAGGTGAAAGTGATTATGATGCATGGACTGGCTTGGAGTGAGGCTCCTTTACTCTGCAAAAGTGGGTGAGTTTGAATTTGATGTTTTAGCTATATCAATGACTTAATTCTCTTATCTAGTCCATTTATAGGTGTGTAACCATGTCCTACTGTTACAACCCACAGGGATTGATGCAGTTTGTACTGATCCTACCCCATTTCATAAAAGGGGACCAGGCAGTCTTGCAGATTTCCCTGGCTTGGCTTTTTCAGAGCTTTGCTCTACTACCCATCTAATAGATGGACTAGATTTGCATAGGTTTAGGGACCCTTAACAATGGTTACATTGTTAATTCTCACAGGGCTTGTTTGCTGAATGGGTGGATGCATCTAAAACTTTAGTGCCTGGCATGCATTGTACAGTGCTTTCTGTAAAGCATATGTACAATGTGTTGATGGCACTAAAGTGGTGGATGTAATGCACCCATTCAGGGAACAAGCTCTGCACTAAAATCAGAGGAAGGGATAGGCCTTGCTGAGACAATCTTAAAAGATTGGGAGTTAGGATTTTTGGGGCTTATTATTAGGCATTGGTGATAATAAAAGTAGTGTCCCTGTTTAATGTTTATTTTTCTTTTACAGGTGATTGTCTCTGGAGTTGTCTTGGCCTTTTGGATCTTCTGTTCATCTAGGAGCATCTGTCTCACAACCTGAAACAGTAATAAATATTAGATGTATTATAAATACTATATGTAAAACTTATTAAATAAAACAATTTTAATGAAACTACTTTATATACCTTATCCTGAATTTATGCTGGAAATTGTTTACTACTATTGATGCAATGTTTAAACATCTGAAATTTTTTTACTTTGAACATAAATACTTGGTAAAATTTACACCTATTTGTAACTTGTTACATAGGTGCATGCAAAATGCATTTAAAAGTTGTAAAAGTGGACTACCTATTCAATTTACATAAACTAACAAATATTGCAAATTAGTCTGAAATATTAAAGTGGAAGAAACTTTAGTTTTCATATTTGTAAGTAAATTTAAAGCTATGCAACACCTAAGCTTTGTACAAATTATAATTAAATTAACTAAAGATCATTTAAATTTACAAAACTAGAAAAGTGACACTGAAAACCATGTTGTATAGATGCTTCAAAGTCTTTGATTAAATTTAAGTTACCAAAGCTCTTAAATGATTTGTCTGCCAAACTTCTGATATTCTGAAATATTTTACCTAGATTAAAACCATCATTGTTTGAAAGGGCAAAACAGATTACTGTCAATTAGTTTGACCTAACATCTGCAAGGTCCTGAAGGAATGGAATTTTTTTTTTGTAAAACTTTTTGCTGGAAACAAACCCTGCCTAATGAACCTCCTCATTTTTTTTAGAAATGGTAATTGCAACATTACCAAAGGCCATTGTTTTAATAGCCAAAGTACCAAATGAAAGACCAAGAAGCAACAAACAGGTACATGGTAGAAAGGACAAAAGAATGGTTACGAGAACCCTTTCATTTGTTAAAGAAATGACTCGGAAAAATGCTGTCATACCACAAGGGGTCTTAACCCTTGTCATATACATCACTGACATTAATCTAAATATTACCAACCACAAAAATTGCTGATAACATGTTATAAAAAAAAATAAATATAATATTGAGGCCTTAATGCAGATCTCTAACTCTACAAATAGTAACAAGACTGGCAATTTATTATAAAACAAAAAATTCCAAGATCTTGCACGTGAGCCAGAACAATCCATATCACAACTACCACATTAAAATGAAACAACAATGAAGGTAAGGTAATTACCAAAAGAAGGCACCAAAGTGCAAAATAATCAGAGGGCGCTAAATATCACCAAGAATGCCAATACGAGAACAAAAACGCATAAGGCGAACGATATCAAAAGTATCCGATTCACCTAGAATTCTGACGAGGGACAAGTGACTGCGAGGGACGGTCGGAAAGCAAGACACACGCTCGTCCTGGAAGTCAGGACATTCAACAAGGATATGCACAACTGTAAGAGGGACAACGCAATTCGGACAATAAGGAGCAGGGCGGCGCTCCATTAAGTGACCGTGGGTTAAGCGGGTATGACCAACCCACAGCCGTGCCAAAGCAGTGTCCCACCGCCGGTTACGGTGGTAGGAGGAAGGCCACGGGGACACACTAAGTTTGAGAGTACGCAGCTTGTTACCACCCACAGAGGACCAACAACCCTGCCAACGGGGAAGAATGAATAACAGGATAAAAGTCGGAATAAGGAATACCTTTACGGGAGATGGGACAAGAACGGATAGCTTCCTTAGCGGCAGCATCCGCACGCTCATTGAAACACCAATATGGCTGGGAACCCAGCAAAACTCTACCGATTTAAATTTACTAGAAATAAGAAACAGCCAATGTTGAATCCCAATGACCACCAGATGGACAGGATTAAAGGACCCTAGAGCCATGAGGGCACTACGAGAATCAACTACAACCACAAAGGAGGAATGAGAATGAGAAAGAGACGAAGAGCATAGAGAATAGCATAAAGTTCTGCTGTAAAGACGCTAGCCTCCGAAGGGAGGCGACACATGTAAGTACGGTCAGGAAAAACAACAGAGTAGCCCACACCATCCGCAGACTTAGACCCATCAGGGAAGATGGAAATAGAGTGGGAGTGCGACGAAAAGTGCTCAAGGAAGAGGCTTTTCAGAATTGTAGGAGGGGTAAAGGCTTTAGTAATATAAGTCAAGGACGTACAAAACTTGGGAAGGGGGACTCTCCACAGAGGTAATGAAGGAACAATACGAGGAGAAACATTAGAAATATGAACAGAAAGAGAATCCTGTAAGCGAGATAACTGGACAGAAAGTGGGAGACAATGAAGAGGAACAGGAACCACAGGAGGAGGAAAAGTCAATGCACGACAGAGGCGAGAGGAAGGATGTTGGAAGGACCGCGCAAGATAGCGAAGACAGTAGCGATCACGGCGGTCCTGAAGAGACAGAAAGCCAGTGTCAACATACAAACTAAGGGCGGGAGTCGAACGAAAGCCACCAGAGCCGAGACGCAACCCAGTATGGTGCAAAGCATCAAGATGGCGAAGAGTAGAAGGAGAAGCAGAAGAGTATGCAGGGCAACCATAATTGAGTTTAGACAGGACGAGAGAGGAGTGCAAATAGAGGAGCGTGCGCCTATCCGCTCCCCAAGAAGTATGGGACAAAACCTTAAGGAGGTTAAGGGCCTTAGAGCATTCAACTCGGAGGCAAGAGATATGGGCTGACCAAGACAAACGAGTGTCAAAGACTAACCCCAAAAGCTTCGCGGAATCCCTGTACACAATGAGATGACCATAAAGCAACAACAATGAAGTAAAGGTCCTTTCAGTAAGAATCTATCATTCACTGAAAGTTGCTGCAGTTAAAAATAAAAGAAAATACAAGTCCCTAGAAATAAACAAGCAACCTTTTTGACTAAGGAAAAGAAGGTAGTTATTCTACTGTATAAATCTAAGTATTCACTTAGATAACTGTATCCAAGCATAGAGGTTCCCCCCCCCCCTTCCCTTTCAGAAAAACATCTACTTTCGAAAAAGTTTAACATTGGCCAACAAAAATGATTCCAGAACTAAATTGCCTAATACCAGGAACAACTGAGAGCCATGACAAACACTGCAACCCTCTCCTACCCCCAAGTCTTATGCTATTTATGATCCAAGGTAATTTGAGATACTATACTGTACTTCCTACAGACGAGTCTAGTGAGAGGGTGATCTCCTGGCGATTAAATTGAAGCACGATACAGGTGTCAACGAACATCAGTCAGCCCACTTGTCAGCACAGTGGATAACTAATGACATCATAATCTGCAGTGTGTGTGCCTGAAGTTGGGGCATACGGTCTTGCTTCACCCTTCACCGGCGTACTTCAGGGGTTTTATTTAATACTTGGACTGGCTTCAATAGGGCCTCCAGACTTTCTGTGGCTTCACAAGTGTCACGTGAATCCCCTGCATAGCGGTGGAACTGCCTTTTCCCTTCACCTTCAATGCCTCTGCACTGGAAGTATACATCTACACCAGCCCAGAAGAGTCATCAGTCCTGCCACCTCTCCATACCCCCAGGGCCTGGCACGACTCAGAGGCAAGCCGGGCGCCACTGCTAACTGGCAGTTTGTCCCCACAAACAAGCAGTTAGCCGCCTTCAACTGACAGTGGTACAGCTCAACACAAAGGCACCGCCAGCCACAACGAGCAGTTTGCTAGTTAACCAGATGCCCACCTCGTGTTGACACTGGATGAGTCATCACCGCCGGACTATATAAAGAGCGCTGCCTCCCTGGAGAGGCAATCTCTCCCTTAGTGCTCTAGGATCACCTTGGTGTCTCTAACCCGTCGTCCACTTCCAGCCAACATCATGTGACTGATGCCATGGTGGTATGGTAGCTGTCTTCAGAACACCAGTATATCTTCATACTTTTATTCATTGCTTATAGTTTATTTTTTGCATTTAAGGTCATACTAACTTGTTCACCTTTGCATTACATGATAGTCAAGTATTGTCATGTGTTATTTTTGTTCATTACTATTTCAGTAAATTGTTTAATTATTTATTTGATAATTTTCATTTGTTTCCACCTGCAACTTACACACTGCAAGGCCAAAAGCAGCATTTCTTTCATTTATGTGAGGGAGAGCCATACCATCTTGGTTCAGTATAGCTGTGATACCATAACCTGTCACACAAGATATCCAGTTGTAAGACTTTTACCATCAGTGGTGGTAGAGTATGCAACTGGCAATGCCTTTGTTACAGGTTCGCTTCATCTCACAGCCCCAGTGGATTTTCTCACACATTTGAATACATGAAACAACTTTATTTGATACATTCCAAACCAAAGTACTGTACAGTACAGTAATTATCAAACCATCAAATGTGTGGGATAATCATAGTGCGCTAAATATCACTAACGTCGCCAATACAAGAACAAAAACGCATACGGCGAACAATATCAAAGGTATTGAATTTACCAAGAATTTTATCGAGGGACAATTGACAGTGAGGGATGGTCGGGAAGCAAGACACGTAAGTCCTGGAAGTCAGGACATGTAGAGACAACGGTTTGGACAATAAGAAGCAGGGCAGCGCTCCATTAAGTGCCCGTGAGTTAAACGTGTATGACCAATATACAACCTCGCCAGAGCCGTTTCCGACCACCGGTTACGGTGGTAGGAGGAAGGCCACGGGAACACACTACTCTTAAGAGCACGCAATTTGTTACCAGTAACAGAAGACCAACAACCCTGACAACGGGCAAGAATGGGGAAATGAATAACTGGGTAAAAGTCATAATAAGGAATACCTTTACGGGAGATGGGACAGGTGCGAATAGCTTCCTTAGCGGCAGTGTCCGCACGCTCATTTAAGAACACACCAATATGGGTGGGAATCCAGCGAAATTCCACTGTCTTAAATCTACTGGAGATAAGAAACAGCCAATGTTGAATTTCAACTACCAAAGGATGGACTGGATTAAAGGATTCTAGAGCCATGAGGGCACTGCAAGTGTCAACTACAAACACAGAGGAGGACTGACAGCGAGAAAAGAGTTGATGAAGAGCATAGAGAATAGCATAAAGTTCTGCCATGAAGATGCTAGTCTCCAGAGGCAGGAGACACAAAGGTGCAGTCAGGAAAAACAACAGAGTAGCCTACACCGTCTGCAGACTTAAGACCCATTGGTGAAGACGGAAATAGAGTGGAAGTGTGAAGAAAAGTGTTCAAGGAAAAGGTGATTTAGAACTGTAGGAGGGGTAAAAGTTTTAGACATGTGGGTCAAGGCTTACAGAATTTAGGAACGGGGACCCCTCTATAGGGGCAAAGACGGAATGACACGAGGGGAAATATTGGTAACACAAACTGAAAGAGCATTTTGTAAGAGAGACAACCGTACAGAAAGAGATAGGTGGTGAAGGGGAACAGGAACCACAGGATGGGTAAAGGTCAAGGCATGACATAAGCAAGAGTGAGGGTGCTGTAAGGACCGTGCAAGGTGGAGAAGACAGTAGCGATCGTGGCGATCCTGTAGAAACAGGACGCCAGTTTCAACATACAGGCTTAGGGTAGGTGTCGAAGGAAAGGTACCAGAGCTGAGCCGTAACCCAGTATGATGCAGTGTGTCCAGATGGTGAAGGGTAGAAGGAGAAGCAGACGAGTAAACAGGGCCATAATCGAGTTTAGACAGAACAAGAGAGGAATGTAAAGAGAGGAGCAGTGTCGATTAGCTCCCCAAGAAGTATGGGACATGACCTAAAGTTAGTTAAGGGCCTTAGAGCATTCAACTCGGACGTAAAAAATATGGGGCGACAAAGACAAACGAGTGTCAAAGATTAGCCCTAAAAGCTTTAGCAGATTCTTTGTACAAAAGGGGATGACCCCTGTTACCTAACAGTAAATAGGTATCTGGGAGTTAGCTGTTACAGGCTGCTTCCTAGGGGGGTGCGTGTGTGGGAGAAAAAAAAATTTAGTAGTTAACCACTGAACTGCTCTGTCTCCAAATAACACCCTGGTGCACAAGAAATAATTTCTTTCCAAAATTTTTTTTTCTCTTCTTATATTGTTAAAATGCAGAGTCTGATCACGGGGAAACTAAACAAAAAATATTGTATGTGACTTACTTTAGCTGCGATGGAGCTGGGAAGTTGAGCAAATTATGGGCGCTGAGCGTTGGAGCGATGGGGGTCTGTCGGCCCCGCCACCCCGTGCGACGGCAGTTGCTGCGAATAAAATGTTGCGCAATTATTTTGAAGTTTCTCATTCATTTCTTCTTTTTTTTTGCTGTAATATTATTTAAAAGTGTGTAATTTGTGGAATTTATATATTTCAAAGTATAGAACATCGCTATGCTCAACATTATGGGCCTCATATATGCGACATATTCTACAATCAAACAGTGTTTTTGCTGTTATTACACTATATACACACATTGTATATACCCATCTACGTATGTATTCACCATAACGATCCACTATGTTGGTATGGTGAGCCCAAAAAACATGAGTGAGCTGCCACACCCTGCCAGTCCTCCCTCCCTCCTCCAACACATTACTTGCCAACATTCCTCCTCCCAAAATACTGTTATTGTGTTTATTACACTATTTACACACGTTATGTATAAGTATGCACATGTTTTATTCATGTACATACGTACATACTTGCCATCTCCTCACCTCTCTCTCTTGCCTACTTAATGCTCTTGCTTCCCTCATCTCATCACAATCGACTTTATAATGGTCCAGGACGGATCGAAATGTCGTCGTCTATTCAATTTCCAGTGTGTGGTTTGGTCAACAATGAAATCTTCATGCAAGATCTTATAAAGAAAACCCCTAGAACGAGTTTTGCAGATACGAAAGAGTTTAAGGTGAGTAGGGGATGGTTTGAGAAATTTTGAAAAAAGACGTGGTATTCATAGTGTTGTGAGGCATGGTGAGGGTGCTAGCTCAGACAAAGTAGGGGCTGAAAGATTTGTTCGTGATTTTAAAGATTTTGTAGATACTGTATT
The DNA here is from genome assembly GCF_040958095.1 of Procambarus clarkii. Classification (NCBI taxonomy): domain Eukaryota; kingdom Metazoa; phylum Arthropoda; class Malacostraca; order Decapoda; family Cambaridae; genus Procambarus; species Procambarus clarkii. The sequence continues at coordinate 12,956,420 of NC_091223.1, read as the reverse complement.
GATGGATATATTCCACAACAAGTGTTTAATTGTGAGGAGACATGGCTATTCTGGAAAAAATTGCCGAAGAGGACATACATTACCCAAGAGGAGACGTCACTGCCCGGACACAAGCTAACTTGGGCTAACTTGTGTCAGGATAGGCTAACTCTTGTGCTGTGTGGCGATTTGAAAATTAAACCCTTGCTCGTGTATCATTCCGAAAATCCAAGAGTTTTAAAAAATATATAACGTGCAGAAAAACTGTGATGTAGAGTGGTTTGCCCTGCCATCAAAAAATATCTGCAAGAGAAAAGTTTGACACTAAAGGGCCTGCTTCTCGACAATGCTCCTGCTCATCCTCCAGACTTGGAGGATGCATTGTTGGGGCCACTTTTTTTTTTTAGGGATATTCCTGCATGGGCCCTAAGTTTCTGGCTAATGAACCAATGACATGAAGGAGGAGTTTTCAACCTACCTTGTGTTAGGTGTGCAGGGGTCAATAGGCTGAACATAATGTCAGGAGCAAAGGGGGGCGTTTGCCTCTTCAAACACAATTGTGACCATCTTCATCTCTTCGAACTATCCTAAATGCTCTCTTCACCTGTCTGACCAAATTGGGTGTCCAGACCACCTTTGAATCTGAAATTGTAAAATTAATAGTGATTTCAGAATATTCAGTCCATTTATACTAACAAAATTATATACAGTATACTGTAATTGAAATTTACAGAATGATAAAGGCAATTTAGTAACTTTGTTAAAATGCACATGGGAGAAATACATGAAAATAGGTTAATATGGTTTGTAAGGTTGATGGGAAATGTTTATTACTTTTATGATTTAAAAGATGTATAGCCCTGATACTTCATCATGGGTGCATTCCACCAGGTAATGACCACAGCAAAAGTTTTCCACGAGGCTCTATTGTCACACAAACTTTTCACATTTTCAAACTTGATTCATCTTTTCCCCCCTCGTTCCAGGGGTTTTCTTTAAAAGGTCTTCATGCAAATGTCTTGGTTTCTCACAAATGATGGCCTCTGAAATGCTATCACCTGCTAACTCTTTGTTGTGTATCCAAATTAATAAAAACTTTTCAACATCCTCAAGTGTTTGTGTTCTTTGTTTCGGGATTGTTGATATGCCTTTTGCCACTTTAACGCTCATAATGTCCTTTTTCTTAGCAACTATAGTGCATATTGTTGACATAGATTTGTTGTACTGCCTAGCTAGTTCAACAACCTGTGCACCGTTTTGACGTTTATGAATGCTCTCTTGTTTTTCCTCTATGGTCATTCTCACATGTGTTTTCTTGGCTTGAACCTTACCACTGGCTTTCTTGGGATTCATGGCAAGATATATAATAACAAATTTTATGTTCAAATAGCTAAAAATCCCAAAACAAATGTAATGCTTTATAAAGAATTCAGGCGCGATAGTACTAGGCAGGAGACACTAGTTAACTGAGGTGCGATCACCATGCCACCACGCGCTAGGTCAGCCCATATACATATCAACAAACTCATTTCCCGAGGCAAAGTTTGTAACCCGATTCAAATTTTTTGAAGAAATTAGGCTCGTAACCCGAAAAGTTCATAAATATTCATTCGTAAGCCGAGGTGACACTATATATAAGTAAAAAATTAAAATTTTGTAGATACACTGTGTTGTATTGATGGATACATTCCACAACAAGTGTTTAATTGTGAGGAAACATAGCTATTCTGGAAAAAATTGCCGAAGAGGACATACATTACCCAAGAGGAGACGTCACTGCCCGAACACAAGCTAACTTGGGCTAACTTGTGTCAGGATAGGCTAACTCTTGTGCTGTGTGGCGATTTGAAAATTAAACCCTTGCTCGTGTATCATTCCGAAAATCCAAGAGTTTTAAAAAATATATAACGTGCAGAAAAACTGTGATGTGGAGTGGTTTGCCCTGCCATCAAAAAATATCTGCAAGAGAAAAGTTTGACACTCAAGGTCCTGCTTCTCGACAATGCTCCTGCTCATCCTCCAGACTTGGAGGATGCATTGTTGGGGCCACTTTTTTTTTTTTAGGGATATTCCTACATGAGCCCTGAGTTTCTGGCTAATGTACCAATGACATGAAGGAGGAGTTTTCAACCTACCTTGTGTTAGGTGTGCAGAGGTCAATGGTTGAACATAATGTCAGGAGCAAAGGGGGGCATTTGCCTCTTCGAACACAATTGTGACCATCTTCATCTCTTTGAACTATCCTAAATGCTCTCTTCACCTGTCTGACCAAATTGGGTGTCCAGACCACCTTTGAATCTGAAATTGTAAAATTAATAGCAATTTCAGAATATTCAGTCCATTTATACTAACAAAATTATACATACAGTACTGTAATTGAAATTTTACAGAATGATAAAGGCAATTTAGCAACTTTGTTAAAATGCACATGGGGGGAAATACATGAAAATAGGTTAATATTGTTTGTAAGGTTGATGGGAAATGTTTATTACTTTTATGATTTAAAAGATGTATAGCCCTAATACTCCATCCTGGGTGCATTCCACCAGGTAATGACCACAGCAAAGGTTTTCCACGAGGCTCTTTCTTTCACAAACTTTTCACATTTTCAAACTTGATTCATCTTTCCCCCCCCCCCCTCGTTCCAGGGGTTTTCTTCAAAAGGTCTTCATGCAAATGCCTTGGTTTCTCACAAATGATGGCCTCTGAAATGCTATCACCTGTTAACTCCTTGTTGTGTATCCAAATTAATAAAAACTTTTTAACATCCTCAAGTGTTTGTGTTCTTTGTTTCGGGATTGTTGATATGCCTTTTGCCACTTTAATGTTCATAATGTCCTTTTTCTTAGCAAGTACAGTGCATATTGTTGACATAGATTTGTTGTACTGCCTAGCTAGTTCAACAACCTGTGCACAATTTTGATGTTTATGAATGCTCTCTTGTTTTTCCTCTATGGTCATTCTCACATGTGTTTTCTTGGCTTGAACCTTACCACTGGCTTTCTTGGGACTCATGGCAAGATATATCATAACAAATTTTATGTTCAAATAGCCAAAAATCCCAAAACAAATGTAATGCTTTACAAAGAATTCAGGCGCGATACTTATTAGGCAGGAGACACTGGTAAACTGAGGCGCGATCACCATGCCACCACGCGCTAGGTCAGCCCATACGTATATCAACAAACTCCTTTCCCGAGGCAAAGTTTGTAACCCGATTCAAATTTTTCGAAGAAATTAGGCTCGTAACCCGAAAAGTTCATAAATATTCATTCGTAAGCCGAGGTATCACTATATATAACTAAAAAATTAAACTCAGGATTACTTTCAACCCCCACCCCTTTTGCTCTACTCCATCGCCACCTACCTTCACCCCCCTCTATGATGTACTCTTCCATAGACACCTACCTTTGCCCCCCTCCTCCTCCATCATCACCTACCTTCACACCCCCTCCCTTCTCCTCCTCTATCGTCACCTTCCTTTCACCTTCCTCTATGATGTACTCTTCCATAGACACCTACTTTCACTGCATATAATGCTCCCCTCTACTCCTCCATCGTCACCTACTTTCACCCCCCCCCCTCCGCTCTACTCCTCCAGGGTCGCAGACAATTTCATGAGCGTGAGAACTACGAGTTCTCTAACTACTCTCACCAGTGAGGGGGAGGGAAGGAGGGAGGAAATGAAGGAAGAAAGGTGGGGGAGAGAGAATAGGCAGGGGGGAGGAGGGCCTAGATACATTTCTTCCATATAGATAGGTAGACTGAGGGAGAGCTGCTTGCCAAGAGCCCTATCAGACAGGCTTCCTATTCCTCAACCCTCCCTAATATGCCACATCCTGGTCAGGACAACTTGCTCGATTGTTATTCTTGGTGTGACTCGAGAACTGACCTCGAGGCGGGGCATGGGCATGGATTATCTCCCTGGGGCACGCACCTCCCTGCCCCAGCTCTCTCTCTCACATAATCTATCAAGGGTCTAACATGAGGTCATTGTGTCTACCAGAAGTGTATATGTCCAAGGCTGGCCACCTGTCTGGACCATTCAAATGTATAAACACGTAATTAGTCTATTAAAATTATATATAATACTACAATTATAAATTAATTTGTTCGTGGTCATTCGTTTATCAGTATTTTAATATGAGGTATATATACGCATGTATGTATACGTTGACGTACACATATATGATTATGTGTAATCATATATGATTATATCTAATGGAATGCATTAGTAAGTGATGTGGTGGAGGCTGACTCCATACACAGGTTCAAGTGTAGATATGATAGAGCCCAATAGGCTCAGAAACCTGTACACCTGTTGATTGACAGTTGAGAGGTGGAACTAAAGAGCCAGAGCTCAACCCCAGCAAGCACAATTAGGCGAGTATATGAACGAATGCACATGTACACTTTCAAATGAATTAAGATACACAATGACTTAGTTTAAATAGTTTAAACACATTATGGTACTGATTTTGACATGCTGATGTCTGGAAGGGAGAGGGGGGTGTGGGGGGGTTATTGTCTGAGGTGGAGGACCAGAGGAGGGGGTCAGTGGAAGGATGGTGGCTGGAGGGATGCCATTGTTCTAATGGTTATGAAAACAATTATTGATGGCAGGAATTCAGTGGGTGTGTACTTCACCCGCACCATCACCATACTGTGCCCTGCTACAATCCCCCCCACTCCACCCATGCTGTGCGGGGCGTATTACACATTATGGGATAACCGACTGTCTGTCCATTCCTGTCTGCTCGTTATGCTGCCCTTCCTTTTGAAAATTGTCTGCTTTATCGACTTCCTTCAAGACCACACGTTAGCCTCTTATCACGCCCTCTTACCACTCTCAGGGAGCCGGCTCTTCTATACAATAGTTACCACTCAGTCCCCAAGGTGAAAGTGTCCTGGCATATGACTTGTTACGTGTACTTATTTGCGATTCTTTTGGGCTGTCACGTGTGGTGATTAGTGTTGGGTAAGGCTAGGCCAGGTCAGGTCAGACTAGGCTAGGTAAGGCTAGGCCAGGTCAGGTCTGGCTAGGCCAGGTCAGGTCTGGCTAGGCCAGGTCAGGCCAGGCAGGATGAGAGAAGGAAAGCGGCAGGTACTTACGTTTCCGAGAAAGTAGCGGCGGTAGTATATTGTTGATTTAGATTCGACGACATCCTGAAGCTAGTAGGTGGCGGCCTCATCGCTCTCGAACTTCTTGTTGTTGAAGGGGATACGAGGCACACCCAATATCCCCCTTACATTGATCACATCGCACACTAATATTTTTACTATTTCGGACACCAGACTTGTCTGTTTCGTATATGTATAATTGTTCAATATTAAAACCACAATAAAATGCTCTAAGTACTTTCGTATATTAATACATCTTCAGAAGGAATGGTTCGCTCTTAAGATGTATTAATATAAGAAAGTACTAAAGGAAATTCCTGTTTCAATTCTTCCTCCGTGGTCTGACACTCTTATTATATATTGTATATACTGAATTATATATACTATGCTTATATAATATATACTGAAATATTGTTACATTTAACGTATGAAACAAAGTATATATCTGTATTTTTAATAAAATATAAAACATTAATATTTATCAACGTATCTCTGTGAATTACATAATTTATCAGTATTGTACAGCCTGTGATCTCCACCTGGCTGGCCACTGATACCTAAGTAGCTTTCATGTGTCCGGACACCGGCGATAGGATTGTATTATTTAACTTTAAAGAGAGATATTTCTTGAAATGTTGTCACATTAACGTCTACATCTTCCTTCCTTCTGACATATAGATTTTAAGGTTAATTAGCATATATGGAAATAAATTACACAATTTATAGGCTGGTGTGAAGGGCTTCACACTCTTAGAGCAAGCCATCAAGAAACTGTACAGTATCAAATGCATATATCTTCGCTTTCACTTCAGTTATATTTATGACAAGTATTTAAAGTGTAGCTTATATTTCTGCCTTTCTGTTGACATAGAAAACTTTCGTTTATTACATTATCTAGATAAAATTAGCATTGATCTTCAAAAGGTTGTAGTTGTAACTTCCATTATAAACAACATTATTATTGCAAACAGTAGGAGTTTCAAAGTCTCATTTGTATGGATACCTTCTCATATAGGTGTTGTCCAGCATGATGACACAAACAAGGCAGCTAAAACTGAATGTGATAAGCCTGAAGTTGAGTGGGATATGGGCATTCCAATCTCTTCTGTCAAAGCCGCAATATTTTAGGAAATTAGGGAAGACAGAAGAGGAGTCACTGACACACAAAAGCCAGAAAGCAAGAGTATAAAGAGCTATGACATGTTTATGTGCCTCTGTAACCTTTTCCACTACCGCCCACAAGATGATATATGGGGTGCATAATTAATGAACTAAACTAAGTAAACATGTTTAGAATCGAGAATTATATGAACGGACAGCATAAAACTTCCACTAGTGTCACAATGACAGTGTGACATTGTAATTGCCAGAATTAGGCTAGGATATCGATATGTATCGCAGGTGGCTGCAGGTAATGAATAGCCCCCAATGGTGAATATTCCAATTGTAAACTATGTGAACAAGAGCTGGGACATACTCACCAACACTATATCTGTGATTGCCCTGTTATAAGTGACTTCAGACCAAATGGTATAAGGTACTTTGAACTCTGTAATTACTTCATACACTTAGGAATATTGGAAGATATTCTTATGCTGTACCCGGATTTTGCTAACGAAGGCTAATAGATCAGCCTTATATTTTATGTTCTCACCTGATTGTTACCTTGAGGTAGGCCCGTAAGTGGTAGTCCTCTTGAACCATTAACAGTATCAATAGATGATACTGGAGATCTGTAGAGGTGCGACTGGACCCTGCGTGACGGGAGATGTACCCCTTGTTTCTTGTGATTGATTGATGAGGATTAAGCCACCCAAAAGGTAGCACGGGCATGAATAGCCCGTAAGTGGTGTTCTTGTTAGTCACAGTTGATTTTTTTTTTATTGAGGCTGGTATTTTATCCCCTGATTCCATGTATAACTAACCATCCTGTGAGATGGGAATATTTAATGAACTTATAGCTAGTTTTTGATATACACTGTGTAATCTTTCATATAGAATAGGGTAGCAGCGCATTACTGTGTATACCTAAGCTTGTTAATAATAACAAAAAAAAAAGTTAGTTTCTATCGATAGGGAGAGCGATGGTTCAAAAATCCTTCTTTAAAATATGAATATCTTTCCTATCTCACTAAGATCTAATCTCTGTGATTAAAATGCAAAATTGACTTTGTCACTGCCTTTTTGATAACGTATACAATCATAAGCTTATTTGTGAATCTCTATTAAACAGTAAATCAGAGAGCGTGTAAGGTTCCGTGTTCCATGTCCGAAGAAACAGGGAGATTTTACATAAATACAGTACATGATAGTTTAAGTAGCGAACGCATACCAACAAATAACGATTAGTATCTATAACAAAAATATTGTTCTATGGAGTTGATTTAACTTCCAACCATGTATTTTTAAATAATCTTTAACGTTTTCTGGCTAGTTATGTTAGATTTGATTAAAAATACGCATTCTACTTGTTAACATCATAAATTAAATTTGCTATAATTTGAGCAGAGAAGTTCGACGACTGGATCACTGTGTACAGAAGGTTGATATGCCAGCAAACACTTTCCAGAGAGCAATATATCTTGGATAAGTCGCTCCACGATATTGTTGCTTGGACCATCGACTTCCTTTGATATTACACATTTACATCTTATTTTGTTATGAAATGATATTTTTTCAGAGTAAAATTATGTTTTCTCATTTTCTGCATCCAGCATCCACATTATAGTGAGTAAATATACCATAATACTTCATTGCTTACGTAATGCTAGGAAGTTTGAGTAGCTTTGGGTCTTTAGTGGACAGAATCTCCAATAGATGGGGCGAGAGTCGCCCCATCTCTCTCGGCCGGGCGGGACTCGAAACTTAAATTAAAATTGCTATATCATTGGTCTCCAACATGATATATTTCCTTTGATGCACTCACAATAACGATTATAGCTGTCTTTCTGGAGGCATGTAATATTTTAGGTTTTATTAGCGTATCTTTGTTAATTACACAACATATTTAGCAGTCTCCGTGGTGTAGTGGTAAGACACTCGCCTGGCGTTCCGTGAGCGTTATGTCATGGGTTCGTATCCTGGCCGGGGAGGATTTACTGGGCGCAATTCCTTAACTGTAGCCTCTGTTTAACGCAACAGTAAAATGTGTACTTTGATGAAAAAAACGATTCTTCGCGGCAGGGGATCGTATTCCAGGGACCATAGGATTAAGGACTTGCCCGAAACGCTACGCGTACTAGTGGCTGTACAAGAATGTAACAACTCTTGTATATATCTCAAAAAAAAAAATATTGGCAAGTGCGTAGGCGTCTGCACTCCATGACCGAAAAGCTACTGAACGCCACTATAAAAACATATATATCTTCACTTGAGCTTTAAATATGTCTAATGTAATGTATTTAAAATAAAGCTTATATTTCTATCTTTCTTAAGACGTGTAAAACATTTGTGTTTATTAACGAATTTACGTAAAAACATTCTTCTGAGAGAGTTGCTCTGTCGCTCAGTCTATGCGGGGGTCGGAGCTCGGCGATTATTAAAATACATGAATCTTCATTAGCACTTTAATTATGTCTATGATAAAGTGTTTAAAATGAGCCTTATATTCCTATCTTTCTTGAGGCATATAAAAAATTTACGATTATTTACAAATTTACGTGAAATAAGCATTGTTCTGAGAAAGAGTTGCTCCGTCGATCGATCTGTCCGGAGTCGGAGCTCGGCTATTATAAAAGTACACGTATCTTCGCTTTAAATTTAAATATGCACATGGTAAGGTATTTAGAACGAAGCTTATATATCTGTCTTTCTTGTGACATATAAAACTCTTACGTTTATTAAGGAATCTGCGTGAAATAGGCATGGTTCTGAGATGAATGCTGCGGTTTTAGAGTTTGACGAGCGATGAAAACTGCCACTTTTATACAACTACAAATATCTTCGGTTTTACTTAAAATATTTGTCTGGTAGAGGTTTTACATATAGATCGCGTTTCTGTCTTTCTTCTGACTAATAAATAATTTTGGTTTAATCAGTTATCAAGATGTTTTCAACAATATTCTTTCAGCGTTCGTCTTTTCCAACTTGGGCGACCCTTTTGGAAGCGCGATACTTGGGTTAACCCATCCTATAGTTGGGTCTGTTTCCAACTGGGGTTCGAATATCTGTACTGTGTCTATGCGCTGGCTTCTTAAATACTGTTGACTCCAAGTCACCCATCAGGTGCAATAAACTACACAAAAATTCAGGACACTGCAGAAGGCCTACTGACCCATACAAGGCATCTCCATCCCAACTCATATATAACTTGATCTCTTGAAACAATTGAAATGTCAATTATCTTACTCTGTAGTCTTACAATGTTTCGTTTTATGTATAACACTATTAACAAAAGAGACGAGGAAAATGCACAAGGCCTATTGTCCCATACGTGGCAGCTCTTATATATGAATGAGATTGGGTGAATATATGTCTAACCTACGCTTGAAACAATCAACAGATCCTACTTTTATGTTACGCGGTAATTGGTTCCATACATCCAAACCGAACCAACCCTGTTATCGAACCAGTTCTTTCCTAAATCTAAACTTAGGAAAGAACTTTATGAATTGATTTTTTGGTTTTAAATTTTTACCGGCCGATAGTTTGATGCAAGCGATTTTACATAAAAATTAGTCCCACATTAGCAACCTTCCACGACTCTGGCACTCTGACTAATGATTTATTAAATATGGTAGACAATGGCTCGCAAAGCTCCTCTTTGCATTCTTTAAGCACCCTGACAAACACTTCACGAAACAATGAATTTAAGAACATAAGAACAAAGGTAATTGCAGTAATTCGCCTTCATCCTTCACGCTATATCTTGCTCTAGTTAGGCCCCATTTAGATTATGCAGTTCAGTTTTGGTCGCCGTACTATAGAATGGATATAAATTCACTTGAACGTGTCCAGCGTAGGATGACTAAGTTAATTCCCCAAATTAGAAATCTTTCATATGAAGAGAGATTAACAAAGCTTAAGTTGCATTCACTGGAAAGACGAAGAGTTAGGGGCGACATGATAGAGGTTTACAAGTGGATGAATGGACATAACAAAGGAGATATTAATAGGGTATTAAAAGTATCAACACAAGACAGAACACGAAACAATGGGTATAAATTGTTTAAGTTAAGACTTAGGAAAGACCAATTACCGTGGTGGTGGTGGGGTCCCTCGATTGTTTCAAGCGCGGGTTGGACATGTATATGAGTGGGATTGGGTGGTTATAGATAGGAGCTGCCTCGTATGGGCCAATAGGCCTTCTGCAGTTACTTTTGTTCTTATGTTATATAAATAAAATATTTGTGGTAAATTAAAATTTGTATTTCGACATAATTTTATTATTTTTTTTAATCCATGCTAGATATAAATATAAAAAATATAAACGAGATATAAATAAAAATTTGGCTATACAGTATATTAATACGATTTACTGAGGCAGCATCAGGAGGTCGTAGCGGCCACCACTTACTGCCAGCGTCCCAGACGGTTAAGTCCTAGAAGACATTATCTCTGAGATAATGGGAGGCTTAAATGAAAATCTCAGGAAAATCAGACACTTCTGTGAAGTGTCTGATCACAAATTCCTCGATTGTAAGGCGCTGGATCGTAAGTTCCTTGATGGCAAGGCGCTGGATCGTAAGTTCCTGGATCTTAAGTCCCTGGACGGTAAGGCGCTGGATCGTAAGTCCTTGGATGGTAAGCCGCTGGATCGTAAGTTCCTGGATGGCAAGGCGCTGCATCGTAAGTTCCTGGATGGCAAGGCGCTGCATCGTAAGTTCCTGGATGGCAAGGCGCTGGATCGTAAGTCCTTGGATGGTAAGCCGCTGGATCGTAAGTTCCCGGATGGCAAGGCGCTGGATCGTAAGTTCCTGGATGGCAAGGCGCTGGATCGTAAGTTCCTGGAATTCAAGTTTTTAGATGGCGAGGGATTATTGGATTCCAGTTTTCTGGACGTCGAGGAGGTGGATTTCAGTTTCTTAGACGTCGAGGAGGTGGATTTCAGTTTCTTAGACGTCGAGGAGGTGGATTTCAGTTTCTTAGACGTCGAGGAGGTGGATTTCAGTTTCTTAGACGTCGAGGTGGTGGATTTCAGTTTCTTGGACGTCGAGGAGGTGGATTCCAGTTTCTTAGACGTCGAGGAGGTGGATTTCAGTTTCTTAGACGTCGAGGAGGTGGATTTCAGCTTCCTAGATGGCGAGGAGGTGGATTTCAGCTTCCTAGATGGCGAGGAGGTGGATTTCAGCTTCCTAGATGGCGAGGTGGTGGATTTCAGTTTCTTGGACGTCGAGGAGGTGGATTCCAGTTTCTTAGACGTCGAGGAGGTGGATTTCAGTTTCTTAGACGTCGAGGAGGTGGATTTCAGCTTCCTAGATGGCGAGGAGGTGGATTTCAGCTTCCTAGATGGCGAGGAGGTGGATTTCAGCTTCCTAGATGGCGAGGAGGTGGATTTCAGCTTCCTAGATGGCGAGGAGGTGGATTTCAGCTTCCTAGACGTCGAAGAGGTGGATATTCTCCGAGGCGACAAGAACTTGGAGCGCAAGTTCCTCGATGGCCAATCGTTGGATGACTCTTTCTTGGGCAGCGAGGTGCTGGATGGTGAGATCTCAGGCGGCGAGGTGCTGGATGGTGAGATCTCCGGCAGCGAGGTGCTGGATGGTGAGATCTCCGGCGGGGAGGTGATGGATGGTGAGATCTCAGGCAGCGAGGTGCTAGATGGTGAGATCTCCGGCAGCGAGGTGCTGGATAGTGAGATCTCAGGCAGCGAGGTGCTGGATAGTGAGATCTCAGGCATCGAGGTGCTGGATGGTGAGATTTCCGGCAGCGTGGTGCTGGATGGTGAGATCTCCGGCGGGGAGGTGCTGGATGGTGAGATCTCCGGCGGGGAGGTGCTGGATGGTGAGATCTTAGGCATCGAGGTGCTGGATGGTGAGATCTCCGGCGGGGAGGTGCTGGATAGTGAGATCTCCGGCAGCGAGGTGCTGGATGGTGAGATTTCCGGCAGCGTGGTGCTGGATGGTGAAATCTCAGGCAGCGAGGTGCTGGATGGTGAAATCTCCGGCGGGGAAGTGCTGGATGGTGAAATCTCCGGCGGCGAGGTGCTGGATGGTGAGATTTCCGGCAGCGAGGTGCTGGATGGTGAGATTTCCGGCGGCGTGGTGCTGGATGGTGAAATCTCCGGCGGCGAGGTGCTGGATGGTGAAATCTCCGGCAGCGAGACGCTTGATGGTGAGATCTTAGACGGCGAGACGCTTGATGGTGAGATCTTAGGCGGCGAGACGCTTGATGGTGAGATCTTAGGAGGCGAGACGCTTGATGGTGAGATCTTAGGAGGCGAGACGCTTGATGGTGAGATCTTAGGAGGCGAGGAAGGAACCCCAATATCAATCGCCATCTCCTTACACAGATGAGTAATCAAATTCTTTACAAACACGTACTTACGGAGGCACATTCTATTTTTCTTTCTCGTTATCGTGGCGAATTTCCTGACGGACATCTTGAGTACCCGCAGGTTATCGAACTGAAGGCCATGAGACGTGCAAGTGGGTGCCATCTTGAGTACCCGCAGATTATCGAACTGAAGGCCATGAGTGGGTGCCATGGTACCAACAGGTGGTAGCTAGAAGACTCCACAGCAAGGACAGATCGCTAGGTATGGGAAGATTTGCTGTTGACGCACCTATATATGCTGAAGAAACGAGGTCTCCCACAAGACACCTCACACCAGAGAGGTGAACAATATGCAGGCGATGAGTCACAATAACGTGGCTGAAGAATGTTGACCAGACCACACACTAGAAGGTGAAGGGACGGCGACGTTTCGGTCCGTCCTGGACCATTATCAAGTCGATAGATAATCAAATCCATTAGATCATTATCAAATCAACAATATAAATGTTCTTACAAGAACATCAGAATAAAGGTAACCGCAGAAGGCCTATTGGCCCATACGAGGCAGCAGCTATTTATAACCACTCAATCCCACTCATATACATGTCCAACCCACATTTGAAACAATCAAAGAACTCCACCTCCACCACGCTACGCGGTTCCACAAATCAACAACCCTATTACCGAACAAAGGTAACTGCAGAAGGCCTATTGGCCCACACGAGGCAGCTCCTATTTATAACCACCCAATCCCACTCATATTCATGTCCAACCGACGCTTAAAACAATCGAGGGACCCCACCTCCACCACGTTACGCGGTAATTGATTCCACAAATCAACAACCGAACCAGTATTTACCCAAGTCTTTCCTAAATCTTAGGAAAGACTTATCCAATTTATACCCATTGTTTCGTGTTCTGTCTTGTGTTGATACTTTTAATACCCTATTAATATCCCATTTGTTATGTCCATTTATCCACTTGTAAACCTCTTATGTCACCTCGTCGCCTTTCCAGTGAACATAAGAACATAAGAACAAAGGTAACTGCAGAAGGCCTATTGGCCCATACGAGGCAGCTCCTATTCTATAACCACCCAATCCCACTCATATACTTGTCCAACCCGTGCTTGAAACAATCGAGGGACCCCACCTCCACAATGTTACGCGGCAATTGGTTCCACAAATCAACAACCCTGTTACTGAACCAGTATTTACCCAAGTCTTTCCTAAATCTAAACTTATCCAATTTATATCCATTGTTTCGTGTTCTGTCCTGTGTTGATACTTTTAATACCCTATTAATATCCCCCCGGTTATGTCCATTCATCCACTTGTAAACCTCTATCATGTCACCCCTAACTCTTCGCCTTTCCAGTGAATGCAACTTAATGCAATTTGAATGCAATTTAAGCTTTATTAATCTTTCTTCATATTCTAATTTGGGGGATTAACTTTGTCATCCTACACTGGACACGTTTAAGTGAATTTATATACATTCTATAGTACGGCGACCAAAACTGAACTGCATAAATTCTTAATGGGGCCTAACCAGAGCAAGATATAGCTGAAGAACAACACCAGGTGTCTTGTCACTAACGCTTAGTAAAATAAATCCCAGTGTCCTATTTGCCTTATTACGAACATTTATGCATTGATTTTTGGGTTTTAAATTCTTTCTAATCATAACTCCCAGATCCTTTTCGCAATCCAACTTTGCAATCTCAACACCATCTAGCTCTTATCTTGTAACTCTATCATTGTCTAGCCTAAGTGGATGAATGGACATAACAAAGGGGATATTTAATAGGTATTAAAAGTATCAACACAAGACAGAACACGACACAATGGGTATAAATTGGGTAAGTTCAGATTTAGGAAAGATATGAGTAAATACTCATGTTAAAAAATGTTAAAATTAAACATTTTTAATTAAATGTTAAAAAAGAGATAAGGAAAGCAAAAAGAAACTATGAAGTTCGCATAGCAGGGCAAGCAAAGACAAATCCTAAAGGGTTTTTTCAGTTATATCGTACTAAGACTAGGGAAAGGATAGGTCCATTAAAAACTGAGACAGGTCAAATAACAGATAGTGATGAAGAGATGAGTAGTATTTTTAATAAATATTTTGTATCTGTATTTACTAAAGAGGAACTTAACAATATGCCTTCAGCCGAACAAGTCTATGTGGGTGGGGACGAGGACAGGTTGACGAGTTTAGCAGTTACCAGGGAGGATGTTCTTAAACAAATAGTAAAACTCAAACCAAACAAATCCCCAGGGCCGGATGAAGTGTTTGCTAGGGTGCTTAAAGAATGCAAAGAGGAGCTTTGTGACCCACTGTCAACCATATTTAATAAATCAATAGAGTCAGGCAGAGTGCCAGAGTTTTGGAAAGTTGCTAATGTGATACCAGTTTTTAAGAAAGGAGATAGATCACTTGCGTCTAACTATCGACCAATTAGCCTAACGTCTATTGTGGGAAAGTTACTCGAATCTATAATAGCAAATAAAATTCGTCTTCATCTTGAAAAACATAAATTAATAATTGAGTCGCAACATGGTTTTATAAATGGCCGTTCATGTTTAACAAATTTGTTATCTTTTTATTCTAGCATTGTTGAGGCAGTTGATAGTGGTAAGGATTGCGATGTTGTATACCTTGACTTTAGCAAAGCTTTTGATACAGTGCCACATGAAAGACTGATTAAAAAAATAGAGTCTCATGGTATTGGGGTGCTATATTAAGCTGGATTAGGGCATGGCTATACCAAAGGAAACAGAGAGTTAGTATAAATGGAATCAAGTCAGAGTGGGAAAATGTTGTAAGTGGAGTGCCTCAAGGCTCTGTCCTGGGACCTCTGTTGTTTATAATATATATAAATGATTTAGATTCAGGTTTGAGTAGCAACATTTGCAAATTTGCCGATGATACGAAAATCGGTAGGGAAATTAATTCGGAGGAGGACTCACTATCACTTCAAGTTGATCTAGATAGGGTTTTGAAATGGTCAAAGGATTGGCAGATGCAGTTTAATGCTGATAAATGTAAAGTTCTGAGGTTAGGTAATGATGATAGAGTTACAAGATACGAGCTAGATGGTGTTGTGATTGCGAAGTCGGATTGCGAAAGGGATCTGGGAGTTATGATTAGTAAGAATTTAAAACAAAAGGATCAATGCATAAATGTTCGTAATAAGGCAAATCGGACACTTGGATTTATTAATCGCAGCGTTAGTAACAAGACACCTGGTGTGGTTCTCAAGCTATATCTTGCTCTAGTTAGGCCCCATTTAGATTATGCAGTTCAGTTTTGGTCGCCATATTATAGAATGGATATAAATTCACTTGAACGTGTCCAGCGTAGGATGACTAAGTTAATTCCCCAAATTAGAAATCTTTCATATGAAGAAAGATTAACAAAGCTTAAGTTGCATTCACTGGAAAGGCGAAGAGTTAGGGGTGACATGATAGAGGTTTACAAGTGGATGAATGGACATAACCGGGGGGATATTAATAGGGTATTAAAAGTATCAACACAGGACAGAACACGAAACAATGGATATAAATTGGATAAGTTTAGATTTAGGAAAGACTTGGGTAAATACTGGTTCAGTAACAGGGTTGTTGATTTGTGGAACCAATTGCCGCGTAACATTGTGGAGGTGGGGTCCCTCGATTGTTTCAAGCACGGGTTGGACAAGTATATGAGTGGGATTGGGTGGTTATAGAATAGGAGCTGCCTCGTATGGGCCAATAGGCCTTCTGCAGTTACCTTTGTTCTTATGTACTGGTTTGGTTGTTGATTTGTGGAACCAATTACTGCGTAACGTGGTGGAGGTGGGGTCCCTCGATTGTTTCAAGCGCGGGTTGGACATGAATATGAGTGTGGATGGGTGGTTATTGATAGGATAGCTGCCTCGTATGGGCCAATAGGCCTTCAATAGTTCCCTTTGTTCTTATGTATGGGCCAATAGGCCTTCTGCAGTTACCTTTGTTCTTATGGTCTAATAAGAATAATAAAAACAATTCTAATAACGTAACAACAATATCAGTTGTAGATCATTACACATTAAGGGAAAAAATATCATTATATCATTATTCTTGAGCATATATTTATCATTACAAAAGTATCAAGAAACGCTCTTATTTTGACCAAACCACACACTAGAAAGTGAAGGGACTACGTCAAGTCGATTGTGAATGCTCGACTTGAGAATGGTCCAGGACGGACCGAAACGTCGTCGTCCCTTCACTTTCTTGTGTGTGGATTGGTCAACATACTTCAGCCACGTTATTGTGTCTTCTCGTATTGTAACGCTCTTATGACATAACAGCGTTATTAACCTACCCAGGATTTACAATGGAAAAATATGAACACTGAATATATGTTCATCCCGGTAGGTTTCAAAATGTTACAATTGGCTGTAAGAACTAAAATTACCTATCTTCTTCGATGCCTTCTTCCTCTTCCTCTCTAAGAAATTACCTTCTTCTTCTTCGCTCGTGGAAGCTAGTTGTACTCTATTGGTACAAGTCGTCCATATTTCTGAACAACAGTAAACCGATTAGATTCATGATAATATTATATTCCTCCTCAATGGAATCCATTGGAGACGCGTCGTCGTCTATCGTTGAAGCCCTTGATGATGCGGCGTCTTCGTCGTTCGTGGAAGCCCTTGGGGAAACTGCGTCGTCGTCGTCGTTCGTGGAAGCTCTTGGGGACGCGGCGTCGTCGTCGATCGTGGAAGCCCTTGGGGACACAGCGTCGTCGTCGTTCGTGGAAGCCCTTGGGGACACGGCATCGTCGTCGTTCGTGGAAGCCCTTGGGGTCGCGGCGTCGTAGTCGATCATGGAAGCCCTTGGGGTCACGGCGTCGTCGTCGTTCGTGGAAGCCCTTGGGGAAACTGCGTCGTCGTCGTCGTTCGTGGAAGCTCTTGGGGACGCGGCGTCGTCGTCGTTCGTGGAAGCCCTTGGGGACGCGGCGTCGTCGTCGATCGTGGAAGCTCTTGGGGACACGGCTTCGTCGTCGTTCGTGGAAGCTCTTGGGGACACGGCGTCGTCGTCGATCGTGGAAGCCCTTGAGGACGCGTCGTGAGGGCGAGCCGTCGAGGTAGAAAACAGCGGCAAAGCATCGATAGAGCTAAATAACTCCAGCCAGTGTTCCAGCTTGTCATTCAGTACCTCGGACTGCATACTCCTCCTTAAACTCTTCACCAAAATGTATCGTTTTAGGCAGACATCCGGGTCACTGATAGCGTAGTACTTGGCGTTTGACATCCTAAGTATCTCGGTTCGCTCGTTCTTTAGTCGATAGCTCATGATCTTCGATATTTCAGCAGCAGACAAAAATACTCCATCCCAGAGAGACTTTAGGAAACAAATCACAGACTATGTCGCAACTCACAGACTATGTCAGTTAATGTACCATTAGGTAGGGTGAAGGGCGAGACTGGAACATAAGAACAAAGGTAACTGCAGAAGGCCTATTGGCCCATACGAGGCAGTTCCTATCTATAACCACCCAATCCCACTCATATACATGTCCAACCCACGCTTGAAACAATCGAGGGACCCCACCTCCACCACGTTACGCGGTAATTGGTTCCACAAATCAACAACCCTGATACTGAACTAGTATTTACCCAAGTCTTTCCTAAAGCTAAACTTATCCAATTTATACCCATTGTTTCGTGTTCTGTCTTGTGTTGATACTTTTAATACCCTATTAATATCCCCTTTGTTATGTCCATTCACCCACTTGTAAACCTCTATCATGTCACCCCTAACTCTTCGCCTTTCCAGTGAATGCAATTTAAGCTTTGCTAATCTTTCTTATATAAATACCTGGTCAATATAAATATTTTATCTCTGTATTTATTAAAGAAGAACTTTACATTATGCCTTCAGCCGAACAAGTCTATGTGGGGTGGGGAATAGGATAAACAAATCCACAAGGGCCGTGACGAGGATTCGAACCTGCGTCCGGGAGCATCCCAGACGCTGCCTGGGGAAGAGGATAGATTGACTAGGTTTAGAAGTTACCAGGGAAGATGTTATTAAACAAATAGTGAAACTCAAGCCAAACGAATCCCCAAGGCCAGACAAAGTGTTCGTCAGGGTGATTAAAGAATGCAAAGAGGAGCTTTGCGAGCTATTGTCTACAATATTTTAAATAGGAGCTGCCTCGTATGGGCCAATAGGCCTTCTGCAGTTGCCTTTGTTCTTATGTCCTTATTAACTGTCCTCACCTGATTTAGGTAATGAGGGGCTAATTGGAATAAAAAAGACGGTGTGTACCTCACTGGTTTACGGGCTCACCATAGCCCGTGCTACATGGACACTTCGTTCTGAGTAGCTTAATGTAAAAACAAAAACTCAGTGGGACTTCACGACCAAAAATCACATTAAAAAATCTACCTCTTGGGTGGCTTAATCTTCATCAATCAGTGGGCCATACTCTTGGGTGGCCGTGCACTGTTCAATAGCCTGTACACTCATCAGTGGCCAAATTTTCTCCGGTATTCATTGCCAGTTGGATTGAAACATTATCCTCGTCAGCTGTTGTAACTAAGGTAGGAAAGTTTTCATGTCAACCGCTCAATATTTTTACTCTGTCGACAAAGTTCGGCTGAGACAGGAGCGAGCCAGGCTGCTGAAGCGTACCAAGGCCAAAATGTCCAAAATCAGGGACCCCGACGTCTGCCTATACCGGTATGTTTTGGTCAAGAGTCTAGAGAATCTTTTACAGGATGAGGTAACAAATGACAAGTTTCTTCTATACACAGGAGGAGCTCATGCCTCGACTCGCAAGGATCCTACAGAGGACCTCAGTGTCCAATCTCTCATTGCCTCTCTGGATGCCTTGCACCTCTAGCCTAATCTACGTGGACGACCTGTCCTGCAACTCTGAACACTCTACAGTTGACCCATTATAATAAGGTAGCCCCTGGTGCTATCTTAAGTGTGTACATGATGCTATATACACTAGTGTACCAAGGGTTCGTATACCTAGATCAAAAAGCCCTGCATTAGGTTCTGTGGAAGCCTCTCCGTTACTTAACCGCTTGTAATATTTGTAAAATATAGTTAAAATACATTTGTGTTATTTTTTTAACCTGGGTGGTATGATAATTCCTGCATACAAGTTTGCCTACCCAAACATTTGTCTGGGAGAGAAAACCTTACAGCCTACACTATGAATGCAGCCTAATTGAGACTTGACTTCCCTCTCCTATACATCTCCGGCAAGACAAAGAGAGATCATAAACGTCTCTCTCGCTGCAGGAAGAGACCCCCCGACGTGTGTTAGTGGGCGTCTCTCCTGCACCATAGACGAGTCATGTGCGGGAGGAGGAGGAGGAGGGAGTGTAGAGGAGTGAGTGTGGTCGCCAGCGGCGTCTAGTTTAGTCACCCTCTTTTGCTTGCCCATCAGAACATGGATACTAGAAAACGTTGTACAGCCAGTATATACTTTTGAGTGCCAAAGCCCGTACAGTATTACTTTGCAGACACTATATGCACTATTATTTATTGAGCACCACATAGTCATAATGTGAGCGGTAGATCACAAGATTGCAGAAGGCACAAGAGGTCTTAATCACCCCAGTAGAGCTCTCGTCCAGTAATAGATTCTATAAATCAACAACTCCACAACCAAAACAAAATTTTCTGACTTTAAACTAATCCAATTTCAATTCATTGTTTCGTCTTTATATATTTCAAACCTTATTTAAATACCCTTTGATATACCCATTCATCCATTTGTATGCTTCAGTCATGCCGCCCCTTAATCTCTACGTAAATTAAGCTTTCTTAATCTCTCACAATATCAAGGTTCCTAAGATCAAGTTTATCACACAACTCTCTACCCGTTCAGGTGAGTTTATGTTGACCAAAACTGAGATGCATTATCTTACAATTGTTGAGGCCTCATTTAAAATAAAAATGAATTATATTAGAAGTCCTGTTGCGAAAATATATTTCCAGTATTTTGACCAGACCACACACTAGAAATTGAAGGGACGACGACGTTTCGGTCCGTCCTGGACCATTCTCAAGTCGATTGTGAGAATGGTCCAGGACGGACCGAAACGTCGTCGTCCCTTCAATTTCTAGTGTGTGGTCTGGTCAACATACTTCAGCCACGTTATTGTGACTCATCGCCTGCATTTCCAGTATTCTATTTGCCTTATTCCGTACATTTGTGAATAGATGTTTTGGCTTAGGAGTCCAGTCGACGATGACACACCTTGCCGGTGGCCGGTGGTAACCTTTTGAGTGGCCGCTTTTTTTTTTTGTTTGAGGTCTTAATCATGGATACAAGAGTTGTTACATTCTTGTACAGCCACTAGTACGCGTAGCGTTTCGGGCAGGTCCCTGGAATACGGTCCCCTGCCGCGAAGAATCGTTTTTTCATCCAAGTACACATTAAACAGAGGCTACAGTTAAGGAATTGCGCCCAGTAAATCCTCCCCGGCCAGGATACGAACCCATGACATAGCGCTCGCGGAACGCTTTCGTTCGTCGGAAAGGTGAGAGGAAAGTAGAAAGCTTTGCTTTCAGATCAAGAAGGTGGGAAGGGAGGACAAGAGTAGCAGCTGTATAGAGACAACACAATATATTCTCCCCAACCCAGCGAATGTCCACCAACCTTTAGGTCATTACTCAGGCAGGTCCTACGGACAGGTAAGGTCCGACCCAACGACACGACCGCTGGCCAACACGTTACTGAAATATAGTCTTCAGTCCCCAGGTAACTGGGACGCACCAAGGAACTAACGCACCACAAAAACCCTCCCTTAGTCTACTCGATATCGCTTTGTATCACTGACATGCCAATAGAAGCTTTCTCAGGGTGATCCGATAACAGTTAAGAGAACTTGGAGGCACTCAGATCATCAGTGAAGGAAATCAGATTATTTTTGATAGCTGGATATTAGAGAAGAATAGAGGGGATGGAAGTGCTGTTTATCTCCGCGACAAGAGGGTAGAGGTCTGAGGGCGAGCTTGGACTTTGGGTCACACTCGACTTTATGACCTCATCACAACAGCTGTCACCGCTTCAAAGCACCCTAAACGGATCCTACCAACCCCTGACGTGTATCCCAACTATGCTTACCAGCTTGTTATAAGTAATCATATTCATCACATGGCAAGGGACATGAGACTAGCAGCGGTAGGGGAAATCTGGAGGATGAAGCGCGCGGTGTGTGACCTGACTTAATTGCTGTTTTTTGGAAAACAAAATTCCAAAATTTTCAATTATTTTTCCATTTTCAAATTACGGCCTTTTTTTCAGCCAGAGCGCATACGTCCGAAAAAAGACGTAATTTGTAAGAAGACGGGTCCTCCCCTTCATTCTTCATTCCACGCCCCATCCTCCTCCTGCTGCTGCCTTGACTCTCATCCGTCACTCTGGGAACGCCCCGCAGGGAGTCTCCGCCTCCTTCACGTGTATTAAATCATGCAGTTACGAACACTGGCGCGCACGGACGGTGTCAGCGGTACTCTGTTGGGGACGGTGTCAGTGTTCTTGCTAATGACTTTGTTCTTATTATGGAGCGAGTCAGAGGCTCGTTCTGCGGGGCATCACGTTCTGATCAACGTATTGTCTGTGTCTGTGACGAAGAACATAAGAACAAAGGCAACTGCAGAAGGCCTATTGGCCCATACGAGGCGGCTCCTATTTATAACCACCCAATCCTACAATCCTATGAAGCTCAACATGCACTCTGGCTTTTCCTTTAACTGTCTTCCACCTTCCCCCGACGCCCTCTCTCCCACCTTCCCCCCCAACACACACACACACTTTCCCACTTCCCCCTCTTCCATCTCCCGCACGAGGCAGAAACAAATGGGCAAAGTTTCTTTCACCCTGAATGCCCCTGTTATCTAGCAGTAAATAGGTACCTGGGAGTTAGTCAGCTGTCACGGGCTGCTTCCTGGGGGTGGAGGCCTGGTCGAGGACCGGGCCGCGGGGACACTAAAAGCCCCGAAATCATCTCAAGATAACCTCAAGATAAGATCTCCCTCCTCCTCTCTGTCTCCATCTTCGCTAAATATTATTGTGGCAGACGATTCCATAAAACGGACATACAAATATAGGAATAAATCGCGAACGGGTTGCCATAGATACCCAACATCGCGGACGGGTTGCCATGGATACCCAACATCGCGGACGAATGTATTGTGGGACAGTCATCCCCCATACTGACCACCCAAGGCTCTGAACCTTGCCATGACTATTATACCACTATTATACCAGTATTATACCGGTGATGATACCCAGTGTTACCGGGTGTTTGGTGGGTGCGACAGAGAGACCGGACCCGAGGCTTATGGCGGCGGAAGACAGGGGAGTGTCACTTGCTATTAAGGACTGTATAGTAGAGCTGTCAATGAGGCGGAGCATAGCTGGCATCTTGGAGTGCCATGTATGGGTCGCAGAGCTCACAGGGCCAGTGGTGGGGAGGTATGGGGGGGGGAGATGATGGACTTGTCGGCGATATCAAAGGGGAATGAAGGGGGCGGGAGTTCGGGGGGTAGGGGGGGGATGTTCTTAGTCTGACACCGCCTTGTTATATGGACGCGAACGACGATGACTTTTTTCTCTCCTCTCTCTGTCTCTAGTGTGCGCTCACTCGCTTTTCTTCCCAAGTTCACTCTACATCCCTCTTTCCCTCCCCCCTCACTCTTCTCCTCTCTCCCCCTCTCCTTCTCACTCGTCCCTCTCTCCCCCTCTCTAGTCAACCACAAGGCTCACTCTGGCTGCGCCTACCTGAAGAACATCATCAATCACGCCCCGCTAGTGTGTGGGGGCAACGTGTACTCTCCCATCACGCAGTACTGCAGGAAGCAGCGCATTAAACTCCTGACGCACAAATGGTTTGAGCTCCCCCAGACCACCAGATTTACAGATGTAAAATTAAATAATGAATGTAGCTCTGATAAAGCTACAAAAGAGCCTAACAACATGTCCAATCTTTCAAATTAACCAAGGTATCATAACACAAGGGAAGGGGGCACCCTCACATCCCTGCTTCTGTAGGACTCTGTATAGGTGGTGGATGGGATTGACTAGGCTGAATATAGCAGGAGGAACAGAAAGAATGGAATAGGAGAAAGAAATGAAGAGGTGAAAGAGCGAGAGTGTGGGGAAAACTGACGAGATGACAGAGCGGGAAATTGTCTTGTGATTATGTGTCTGGAGGTAATTGTGCACAACCGCCCAGTGTTGTTGTTGTTGTTGTCTTGTGACGAGTACATCACACACACACACACACACACACACCTTGTGAGAGCCTTGGTCTTGTCACACACACCTTGTGAGAGCCTTGGTCTTGTCACACACACCTTGTGAGAGCCTTGGTCTTGTCACACACACCTTGTGAGAGCCTTGGTCTTGTCACACACACCTTGTGAGAGCTTCAGGTCTTGCGTACCGCCTCTCAACCTTCAGTCAACTGATAGTTTGCTGACCCTACTGGGCTGTCATATCTATATACGAAGCTGTGGATGCCACTAATCTAACACTGAATTTTTGTAACATTTCTGTTGCTCATTTGTGTACTTGGTATCTACCAGTTTCCCCTTGCGTGTATCACCCATTCCAAATACTCTGTCCTATCAATTCCCTTGAAATTGGCATGTTGCAATCATGTGTATGCATGCACATGTTTAGTTGTAAATGTGTGTGTGCATGCAGGAGGAAGTGGGTAGGGTTCCTGCACGTGCTTGTCAGGGCGCGTGTGCCCTCCCAGCGCTCATCAGGCAGCGCGGGGCACCTATAGCACATCTGGGCATGGCTGGGTATTGCTGGGTTTGAGCGGGCAGTGTGTGGGCCGACGTCGTGCCCGGAGGTTGTGGTCGGGTGCTAGACCCCGGTGGTGGCGGTGACGGCGCACGCGTTCTCGACTAAGTCTTGCAGGGAGATTGACTGGTTTACGAAGCCCCCTCTGCTACTGGGAGGCGGACGGACCTCCTACCCAGATAGCAGCTCCCGCCGGTTCCTCCTGTTATTAATTCACATTTCCGGTGTTGGGTTATATTTGAAATGTCTCCTATTTTTTTCCCCACGTGATAGGGACGTATTAATGTTTCTATACAAACCCCCAAAATGGAACTATTTTTTTTTATAGAATTAGTGTTCATGCTTCGCTGATACTATCACTTGAATGGACATTCAATTTTGAAGCATTTTATATGCAAATGTGATAAGACTTATTGCAGAACTTTGTTGGACTTGGAACTTACGGTATAATGAAGTTATGATCTTGTGAACTTGTAGCAATAATGCCAAAATTACTATTCACATTGGCCACTAATGTAGCTAGCCAGTGAGCATATATATATATATTGCTTATTTATGTGGGACGTGGAAAACATGAAGGCAAGCGTGGCTGTTGCGTTGTTAGCGGGAACCTGCGGAGTGGTCGTGAATTCAGTGACCGGTCAAGACAACGATTACTCCTGGTACGATTCGAGCGGCGACGGGAGCGATGACTACCACGAAAACGACTACTTCCCCGCGTACGTTGGTAATTTCCTCTCCGGAAGGACCCATGGCGACGCGAGGCCTTTATCGCCATCCTATTCTCCCGCCGGCACAACCAGACCCGCGCTCACGTCCCTGCACACGACACATTCCTACCCTCTTTCAGGCGGGTCTCCAGCTCCCTGGTTCCCACCGCCCCAACTTCCAAGCGACTCCTTCATGCCTGTCCGGACACTGGGTGCCGGGCCAGGACCCATTCCTCCACCGACGACAACAATACAGTCATTATTATCTGCTTTCTCATCGTCAGTGCTCCCTCAGAGACGGTCTTCCTCTCTGCCCCTTCCCCATCAAGTTCTCAACAGGAGGGATCAGGGGAAACAAATTGGCTCTCGAAGTGATGTTATCAGTTCGAACGAACTTGGCTCAGGGGTCTCTAGTGGTTTAGAGGGAAACTTACTCACTGGGGTTGATGGTAGAGAGAGAGCCGGGGTTTTAGAATCTAAAATTTGGGGCTTCGGTAGGAAGGAAAGCTTTAGTGAGGAAGATTTGAGGCCTGAACTGTCTACGAGGGATGAGACCGAATTTGAAGTACAATCCGGGAATGAAGATGGCGATTATTTTTACGAGGAAGATAACTTTATTGGAGAGTCGACTGAAGCCATCGATGACGAAATTAATATTTATGAAGACGTTATAGAGGAAAATGATATTATCCTCGTGAACCGTCAGCTTGAGGTACCATACGGAAGAGTCAGGTACTTGGACTCTGAGAATGACCTGAAAATTAAGGTTTTGCCAGGTCATCGTTGCCAAGTAATGGTGATTAATAACGAACCCCTGACTCAGCGGCCTGGTAAACTCACGCCATCAAATTTTACCTGCAACTTTGGCCTGAACGAAGTCCAGTACACGCACCTGGGCGGTCGACACCTGTCGGAGGACACAGTCAAACTCCTGCTGCGGTACGACACCCACCGAGACACCTTCATCGTCCCCTTCACCCTCTCCATAAGAATTCTGTACGACATGCAGCTGGAGGTGGTGATCAAGCTGGTGCCTCTCAACGTAGACAAGCTCTTGGGCATCAGCAACCAGATCGACAGAGGCAACATCGTCCTTGCCTTCGACGACTCCCGCCACGAGTGCAAGATCACGCTCCTTCAGAAGTCCTTGGGCTTGCCCAGGTATGGTACTGTAGTTTCTGACACGGGCAACATTTTTACAGATTACATGCATACCTGCTATAAGTTTCTAGAGTCAGGAATTAGGTATCAACATACTGTGGAATCCTCTACCAAATTAGACTACATCCCAGCCAAGGTGGAGCTGTATGATAAAAACTCTATGATGCTACTCAAGCAGGAATACTTCCAGTTCCCAGTTCGCATCCACCCCGGGAGAGACAATACACCGCCAAGCGTGTCTTTTGAGAGTCTGCTCCTTTTGGATGTAAACCAGTTTGTTATGACGGCGCTGACGAGGTTAGTGGTGACGGCGGTGGACAAGGAAACCCCGGCAGAGCGACTAATATTCAACGTGACCAAACCGTTGCGTCGCGGGGAGGGTACGCTAGTCAGCACTGCTGACCAGAACGTGCCCGTCGCCTCATTCCTCCAGAGAGATGTCACTAACTTGAAGATCGCGTACAAACCGCCGGCTGAGGACTCCAACTCCAAACGAGTTTTCGAAGTCGAGTTTGAAATTCTTGACGACGAGGGCCTGTCTTCACCGCCATTTAAAGTTATGATCGTTGTGAACCCGAAGATGACCATGGCGCCTATCGCCACCAAGAACGATGGATTAGAGCTGCTCGAGGGACAGTCTCGGAGCCTTAGTTCAGCAAGGAACCTTGAAATCGCCGACGAGGACAACTTAGCAGACGTGACGCTAACGATCATAGGTGGTTTGCAGCATGGGCAGCTACTGCTGATGGGCGCTCAAACCAACATCTTTTCTCCAGCCGACCTTGACACGGGGGCAGTGGTGTACCAACACGACCACACCGACACCTACACTGACAACCTCCTCCTGAGGATGAGTGACACTCAACACGAAGTGGAGTTCCTCTTCCCCATCACCATCTTTCCCGAGGATGATGAACCACCTATTGCCCACGTCAACACTGGACTCGAGGTAAGGAAAAACGAGGAAGTGGTGGTCACGCCCTCCCAACTGAGTGCCACAGACATCGACAGTGATGACGCCAACATTACTTTCATCCTCCAGGAACCTAAGCCAAGGCTGGGAACGCTGATCCTTCGTCGTCCCTCGCTCCCGCCCAACTCAGAGCGCTGGCAGTACGTCAATAATCAGTACGAGAAGTCGGCGATGGTGTGGACACAGAGGGATATAACTGACGGTTTCGTGCACTATGTTCATCGCGGGGCTCAGCAGTGGGCTCCAGTGATAGACAGGGTATACTTCAAACTCAGTGACAACAGCGAGCCCCCAAATGAGTCCGAAACTATGGAAATAACCGTCAAAATCCTGCCAGTGGATGATACACCTCCCGAGTTAAGCAGTGGTTGCTCACTGTCACTCATGGTTCACGAATACGAGCTCACGCCACTCACGAAAGAGAATCTATGCTACACTGACCTGGACTCCAAGAACACTTCCTTGATATATCGAATCCAGCCTCTACATAATGTCGATGTAAATGACCCAATGTCTCCAGGAAGCCTCGTTCTGGCGGAGTCCCCAGAGACAATCGTTGAATCATTTACTCAAGCTCAGATCAACCATCATAAAATTTCCTTCAAACCACCGGATCAAGAAATTGGGATCGTTCCAAGAATCATCCAGTTCAGGTTTCAAGTGGAGGATGAGAACAGGAATCACCTTTCTGGACAGACATTCACCATTTTCTTGACACCTGTTGACAACCAGCCGCCGGAGGTGGTCAACAGAGGGCTGCAGCAGGTGCAGGAGAGGAGCGAGGTGATCATCACCAGGCAGCACCTGGACGTCTCTGACCCAGACACAGATGTGGACAACTTGGTGTTTAAAGTAACACAACTGCCCAGTCACGGGAGCCTCTTGTACAGCACCCTCGCCCTGGCCACAGGAAATGAGTTCACCCGAAGAGACATCATCAACAAGTTCATCCGGTACGTTAACAATGGCAAAGATGAGATGGATCAAGATAGCTTCAACTTGGAGGTGACAGATGGGGTTCACACTATGCCCATCATCTTCTTTATCGAGATCGAACCTATCGACGACGAGCCGCCTCAGCTGCTGGAACAGGAGTCCAACGCCGTAGGCGCCATGGTCAGGGTTCTGGAGGGTCAAGAGGCATTCATCTCCACCAATGTTCTCAGGGCCACCGACCCAGATTCAGATTCAATCCGACTCACGTTCATTGTCCAGGAAGCACCTGTTTATGGAAGAATCCTGCTCGATGGAGTTCCTACTTCGAGCTTCACACAAATGTCAATAGAAAGAAAGGAAGTAACATACAAGCATGATGGCGGCGAGATTGGAAAGTCGTCAATCACTGATAACTTCACCCTTATTCTCTCTGACATGTCTGATGAGTACATATATGGCGGCAACAGACTCGAGCGGGTCATGGTCAACATAACCATCGAGCCAGTCGACAACATTGCTCCCAAAGTGTTTATAAACTCGGCCATCACCGTCGACGAGTCATCCAAGACACCCATAACATCCCAGCACATCAATGTGAGCGACTCCGACACCGAAGACACGAAGCTAACTTGCGTCATCACCCATCAGCCGAGGAACGGCTATGTGGAAAACACGTCCCCCAGCCCAGGTCATCAGAGGTCGAGGAAGGGCATACCCGTCACGTCCTTCAGCCTGAGCGACGTCATGTTAGGTTATCTTAACTACGTTCAGAGTGTTTACATCAAGGTGGAGCCCAGGGAGGATCAACTCGTCTTCCACTGTACGGACGGTCTCAACAGGTCCCCTGATGTGACTCTACACATTTATATTGAACCTTACAATGATGAAATACCAGAATTATTTATAAAGGAATTCATTGTAATGGAAGGGATGGATCTGATCCTCGAACCTCCAGTTATTGAAGCTACTGACGGAGATTACCCAAAGGAACAACTCACTTTCACGGTGTCTAGGAAGCCTAAATACGGTAGGCTGTTGCAACATGGTCCATCTGGGTTTAAGGTTATCGATCAGTTTACCATGGGAGACCTGAACACCTCATCCAAGATTATGTACAACCATGACGACAGCGAGACCACAGAAGATAACTTTGAACTGCAGCTGACGGACGGGGACCCGGAGCATCAAGTGAAGAAGGATATCAAAGTCAAGATTCTCCCAGTAAACGACGAAGCACCCAGACTCGCCGTCAACACCCTCCTCGAGGTTGACATCCAAGAGGCAACCATAATCACCAACAAGGAGCTGATGGCTAAAGACCTGGATTCACATGATCAAAACATCACCTACATCATCCGCACGGCTCCCAGATTCGGAGTAATCGAGTTTTTGGAACATAAAACTCTAGTACGCTTACTGGACCTCACTTCCGGGATGACTTTCACCCAGAAAAATATTGACGACGGCGTGATCCAGTACAGACACACTGGAATTCCTGGAGTGAGGGACGCTCTCAAGTTCGACCTGTCAGATGGCAAAAACACGAACTCTGACAGAATCTTCTATATCAATATTAAGGGTGAGGATAACACGTATCCAGACGTTGTTAACAAAGGTGTTGAGCTCCCCGAGGGAGGGAGAGTGGCCTTGACAACAGATATTCTCAGCACGAGTGACCTCAACAGCCCAGATGAACTTCTGAAATTCACTATTACCAGAATGCCTTCCAAGGGACACCTGGAGGCGACGAACACGCCAGGTATCCCAATCATCAGCTTCACACAGCTTCAGCTCGCAGGAAACAAAGTCTTCTATATCCACGACTCCACAGATGAGGTGAAGATGGACTCCTTTGAGTTTGTGGTCACAGACGGCTTCAACTCTGTCTTCAGGACCTTCCGAATTTCCATTAGCGACGTTGACAACAAGAAACCGGTGCTATTCGTTGGAGAGTTGAGAGTTCAGGAAGGGGGTTCGAAGATCATCACGCCCTTCGAGCTTAAGCTGGAGGACCGAGACACGGCACCCAGTCTCTTGAGGTTCACAGTGACACGCATCCCTCTGCATGGCAAGCTCCTCTTCAACACCACGAGCGTCACTCGCCAGTTTACCATGTCCGACCTGGAGGCTAACCTTATTACGTACCACCACGACGGGTCGGAAACGTCGTCCGACCAGATTCATTTCATCGCCACCGACGGCACTCACGCCGACTTCTACGTGTATCCGAACACCGACCGTGTCACCCGCAAACCCCAGCGGCTTCCCGTAAGGGTGCAGCCAGTGGACAATGGCGTTCCTCAACTTGTCGTGAATGAAGGCGCCTCGTTCCTCGCGCCAATGGGCGAAGACGGAGAAGGGCCGTTGGGGTTTGTGTTGTCTCATCGCGTACTGGCGGTGGAGGACCGGGACACCCCACCGGAAGCGCTGACGTACCGGGTCGAGGTGCTGCCCCGGTGCGGCCAACTGGTGACCGCAGACCTTCACAACGTCTCTATCACTTCCTTTACGCAAGGTAAGTCAGAATTTCCCAAAAGAAAAAATATATATAACAAACCAACAACAAGGCTTATTTTTTTTATTCGCGCACATGTGATTACCTATTCGTGACTCCCAAGGGCGCAGCTTAAGCTGTCGTGTCCCATTTTGCGCAGCATTATGTAGTATACTTATTCTCTAAGCTTTCTGGGCCTTTTAGACGCCTTTTCCTCGTTTTCTAGAGTACTGACGCCGCTTGCTGTTGGCAAAGAAGGACTTCCTCGCACCTCACCTGTAGGGAGGTCGGGGAGGCTTGGTCCTGGGGTGTGAGGTCCACCCCTCACGTTCTTCTCACTGCAATTAGCATCACCAGACGCCTCTGGGGCCGGCGGGAAACATATTGACCGTTCTTCTGTCGGCGTCGATTGTATCTACCGGGTCTGTTGAGGGAGGGAGAGAATAAGGGAGGGAGGGAGGGAGAGTAAGGGAGGGAGAGAGTAAGGGAGGGAGCGAGAGTAAGGGAGGAGGGTGAAAGCAAAGCGAGCAAGACAAATAGAATAAGGGTTCTGTAGAGAGAAAGGGTGGACATGTTGAACATTGAGGCCACTAGTATGTTAGTGCTCCTCAGGTAAATCAAGGTAAAGGTGTACCCCCCTTCCTCACATGTATGGATAATGTATGTGTGTGTGTGTTTTGGAGTATGTAATCATGAAGCATATATATTGCAGTGTCCTAGTTGCGGTCAGCTCCATCCTCAGCTGTTTTATGAATTCTCTAGTCACTTATTTCACAGTTTCTCGTTTGGCGGCGCCTCGATCTCTTACGGAGATGTTATATGGAATACTTCAGACGGGCCAAACCCTATAAAGATGCCAATACCTAAACCCATACAATGGGCCAAATAGGAAAGCTCGTACCCAGGCCCATCGTACCCATCCACTCATGCTGTGGATGGGTAGCAATCCAATTAGACCCCGAAGTCACACCCATACCTGCCCCGCCCCCCCCCAATGCCTACACCCAACATGGACCTACTAATCACCTATTTCATCCCCCAAATAAACTCAGCGAGTAAGGAAATACATAAATTTCTCCCGCCTGTATTTGGTAAAGTCTGGACTCCTTAAACAGTTTTGTGAGTTGACCATGGCACGTGCACGCACGCACTCGCGCACACGCACTAGGGGGGAAACGCACTAGGGGGCACACGCACTGGGGGGGGGGGGGGGCACAGGTGGAAATTGAGTGCCCAAATGAGCCATAGAGATATTATAATTTTTTTTTGTGTCAAAGTAGTTAATAAATGGAATTCACTAGGAAGTGATGTGGAGGAGGCTGACTCCATACACAGTTTCAAGCGTAAATATGATAGAGCCCAGTAGGTTCAGGAACCTGTACACCTGTTGATTGACAGTTGAGAGACGGGACCAAAGAGCCAGAGCTCAACCCCACAAGCAGAACTAGGCGAGTACACACACACACACACACACTAACGCCACCTAAACAAACATTAAAACAGAAAATAGCAGCCCACATTATCAGAACAAACTACTGTTCAAATAATTAACATTTAAAATAACAGGAAGAAAATTAAGTTCATAAATGAAGCAAGAAAATAAACTTAACAAGGGAAAGGCCGCCCCAACACAGCCCCTCCCAATTATCCCCCCCCCCCCCCGCCTCTTTATCTCCAACACGCTCCTCTATCACCCATCCACTCACTAACCACACTCTCATGCCAATGTGAATTTTATCAGTGATTATAATTTCATAGCGGCAAGACGCCTCGCCATATAAATTACATCAACGATACAGCAGGCGCCCTCCCCAAGCCCTACCGCCGCGGCTGCTCTACTGTGTGTGTGTGTGTGTGTGTGTGTGTGTGTGTGTGTGTGTGTGTGTGTGTGTGTGTGTGTTTCACCTGGTTGTGCTTGGAGATATAGATAGATATATTATTATAACGAACTTTTGTGTGTATAGGATAGACCCGAGGGACGGCCACCGGCTGCCGCTCGCGGATAACTAATGCCTCTATAACAAGAGAATAATTACCACCGTTCCCAGTCAGTCAGCCGAGCTGGTTGTATAGCCTTTTACCAGCGTGGCGCGTCGTCTGGCCTAGACCCCCTGCTCCAGTGGACCCATGAACCCTGAGATACTGCTCACCTCTCCCAAGGAACTCCCAATGTCGGTGGATCCCGGTTGTGTAGCGGCAGAGTAGCTCCATAATGCGCGTACTAGTGGCTTTACAAGATTGTAAATACTATGCTATGTATTCTAACCCAATGTACCTTCCTGTATATAAATAAATAAATACACTTTCTCTTCCATAATGTATACACAGGCGTACTTCACTTCTGTGTATATATATACACCCAGAATTTACTTTAGTCCTGAACTATATATTAAGGGGGTTAATTATACTTGAATTGGTAAGTTGTGGTCTTAAACCCTAGAGAAGTTGCTGTACAGTCAGACAAATACAGCAAAATTGTATTTTGTATAATGCAGTAATGGGAGGGGGGGGGGGGATTTGGGTGTTGTATTTACGAGTGAAACTGACCCTCTGGAGTGTGGCTTCTTATTTGATATCTGCGCTTCTCTCGTGCTAGAAATTAAAACAATTTTAAAATGAATGGAGAATGTAAGTACCTATATGTTGCCTGAGCCATTGATCTTCACGACCAGGACTGTATTGTCTCAAGATATACAGCCTCATCATACACGAGAGATAGACAGCCTCATCATACACGAGAGATATACAGCCTCATCATACACGAGAGATAGACAGCCTCATCATACACGAGAGATAGACAGCCTCATCATACACTAGAGATATACAGCCTCATCATACACGAGAGATATACAGCCTCATCATACACGAGAGATATACAGCCTCATCATACACGAGATATATACAGCCTCATCATACACGAGACATTGGTGTTGGACTTGAGGCTCATCAACCTCGATAATTAAGACGATTACTTATTAATTATTAATTAATCAAGATATTAATTATTAAGACCAGTACCTTAACTAACCAATCAGCATGTATGTACTTTAGCCCTGAACTTCGCTAACTACATATTGAACCTGCATCAATACTAACAAAGTACTCATTAACTACAAACTCACGCTGTATCAGTAATCCTAAGTGTAATTAAACTACTTTCACTGCTGCTGGTTTCAATTTAATTCACGCTTCAAATTTCAGTAGTAAATTGATGTTTTGAGAGTAATAAATACAGATAGAAGCATATATATACGCACGTACGCATACTATCATACCTTATATATGAACAATACGCCCATTGTCATGTTAATAATGCATCACCTTCATTATACAGGAGAAGCATGTCATTTCCTAGCAGCTGTCACTATGTACACAACCCCGACCTCCCTCTTCCCTTTACGCAATAAAAAAAATAAATAAAAAAATTAGCCAATTGTTTGCGTAAAGTTTGAGGCTTGAATTATAATAAATAAATAGTGGTGTGTGTTGGAGTTGAACGCGGGGCGGTCGGTAGAGAGGAGCTGGCCTTCAGATAGGGGGGATAAGCCCCTGACCTCTGACAAGCAATGGGGCGGGGAAGGTGCTTATAGTGGGTGGCTGTAGTGGTGGTGGTGGGTGGGTGGCAGTAGTGGTGGGTGGCAGGAGAAGTGGGTGGGTGGGTGGCAGCATCACTGTGTTACCAGGTGGCTACCAGAGAGAAACTATGCTTCTGTAGATGTATTATGAAATACGAAAGTACTTAAGGAAATTCCTGTTTCATTTCCTCCTCCGTGTTCCGACACTGGCATTATTTATATATATATATATATATATATATATATATATATATATATATATATATATATATATATATATATATATATATATATATATATATTTATATATGTACGAACAAGCCTGAATGGTCCCCAGGACTATATGCAACTGAAAAGTTTATTTATTTATATATGTATATATAATACAACCCATTCTCCTGTTTGGATAGTCTTTTTGGAACTATGTGGATAATACATATATTGACATAACGGACAATTAGAAGAATTTTATACCATTCACTTTTATTAAGTCCACCCCCAAAAATAAGCCAAAAAAACTTAAATATTCCTAGGCCTAGTATAGCATATATGTGTACTATATTATGCCTCATATAGCGTGTATTAGGCCTAGGATGGTTAGATTTTATTTGCAATATATATAGAAAATATTTTCTATATATATTGCAAATAAAACCTAACCTATAGAAAATATTTTCTATATATATATATATATATATATATATATATATATATATATATATATATATATATATATATATATATATATATATATTGCAAATTTCTATATATTCTATGGTTAAGTACTATGTAAACAGGAGGATGGGTTGATATATATTACGGGCTCACCATAGCCCGTGCTACATGGACACTTCGTTCTGAGTAGTTAAATCTAAAAACAACAACAACGTTGATATATAACCAGCTAAGACCAAGAACGTTTTTCTCATTAAATGTATATGAACACTGAAACCAAGAAAATCGACTGAGCGCTTTCCGTCAATTTTTGCATGATTTTACAAGTATACGGGTGCCTACATGAGAGCCTCATAAGTCTTCCCCCGGGTGCCGTATATTCT
This sequence comes from Procambarus clarkii, assembly GCF_040958095.1. NCBI lineage: Eukaryota > Metazoa > Arthropoda > Malacostraca > Decapoda > Cambaridae > Procambarus > Procambarus clarkii. The sequence goes on along the minus strand of NC_091223.1, from coordinate 12,921,168 downwards.
CTTCTCTGAGTAATAATAATAGTAGTGAATAACAGGTATCAAAGGAGCGTGTAGACTAGAATGGTCTGGCGTGGGTGGGGGACGAGTAGTTTAGCGAGGTCTGGCGTGGGTGGGGGACGAGTAGTTTAGCGAGGTCTGGCGTGGGTGGCTGAGAGTTATTGGCGATGGATGATGATTGTTCTATGACTATTCCATCTCTACCCCTCTTCCTTCTCTTCCTTCATGCCTAATTTACCTTTCACAGGAACACTGGTTGCCTGACGCCTCTCACCCTCCTAAACTTCCTTTCTCTAGCTCCTACCTCATTACCTCACACACCCCTCATGTCTGTCTCTCTCCCTCGGTACTCTCCCGGTGACTTCTGACCTCTCCCCCTTGACTCTCGAAGTCTATCGCCCGAGTGACTCTTCAGAACGACTGGCCCCCCGCCACCTGTCTCCATTATTTACATGATCAGCTGTTGCCTCTTCCGTTTTCTGTATTGGTCTGACACGAGTATTGATTCTGTTAATAACTTTAGCTCGATCATATTTTGTGTGGATATTTTTTGTTGGTTTATCTCTGCCTCCGTCTCTCGTTCCCTATCTTGCTATCTCTTTATGCCCCAATATATATAACTATATATACATACACAACTGAGCATTAACACACTGCTATCTTAATCACGGGATAACTAAACTAACAAACTGTCTTCTGAAGGTAGCAACGTTACGTCACACTAACTAAAGACGGAAAAGAGAACACATTACCACTTTTCACATCAGATCTGCTACGCCTTGAGATAACCTGCCGTGCTCTCACGATATCTCATGTAATAGTCACAAATGGAAGTTGTTCTTTTAGATTCAGCTACTCAGAACAAAAGTTCCAAGTAGCACGGGCTATGGTGAGCCCGTAGTGGACTGCCACAGGAGCGGGGCTGCGTGAAATGGAAGAATAATGGAGTTATCCCTCAAGTTCCAGCGACTCCAGATGGGGCATAGGGGGCAGACTCGAGTCCTGGGCAAGGAGAAGCGACTGAGCCCCTATTCACTCAGCAGTAATGGAGGACTTGGCTGTTTTCGTATTATTGTAGCATTTAGTTACAGCCCCCGCTCCTGTACCAGGGGAGTCCGCTGCGGGCTCGCCGTGGCCCGTGCTACTTTGGAACGTTTTGTTCCCACTACCTGAATCTTGGACAACAAGAATATGTTGCATTTTTTGCATTTCTTTTGTTTTCTTTGTTTTGCGCGGGCACACACAGACGGCCGCTGTCTTGACAGCCTGTCTTGCTGCGTCATGGTAATTATGGCGGCGATAGTGTTTTAAGCAGTTTACTCTGTAGTGACTCTTGTGTTGACACGTGTATATAATTATACACGCACGCACGCACACACAGGGGCCTCGTAGCCTGGTGGATAGCGTGCAGGACTCTTAATTCTGTGGGGCGGGTTCGATTCCTGCACGAGGCAGAAACAAATGGGCAAAGTTTCTTTCACCCTGAATGCCCCTGTTACCTAGCAGTAAAATAGGTACCTGGGAGTTAGTCAGCTGTCACGGGCTGCTTCCTGGGGGTGGAGGCCTGGTCGAGGACCGGGCCGCGGGGACACTAAAGCCCCGAAATCATCTCAAGATAACCTCAAGAAGATGATAGAGCCCAATACCTTCAGGAACCCGTACACCGGTTGATTAACTGTTGAGAGGCGGGCTCAACCCCACAATTAGGAGAGTACACACACTCATTCTTACCTCACACTCTGAAGCACCGCTCTGAACAAACGCCTTCACCTCCACACCCTCTTACCTGCCTCCACCCTGGCCCCCTTATTCTTCTTCCCTGTCAGGCCTTTTACGTTTGGCCTACTGTAGGGTGCCATCACTCAACGTCCTCACCCGCTGTGGGGCCCTGTCTCCATGGCTCCCCGGGAATCTACTACACTTTGCACAAACCCCCCGCGGCTCAACAAACCTATCCTATCCTATCCCAATAAAAACAAGAAATAAAAGTTATGTGATCACGAGGTGTGATACCGTAATGTTCTTGCCTGTAAAGGTTTTACATCCTATAGCTCCACCACACTGCTTATATGTCTGTAATTACCTAAGTGTAGTTACAGAATGAGAGCTACGCTCGTGGTGTCCCGTCTTCCCAGCACTCTGTCATATAACGCTCTGAAACTACTGACGGTCTTGGCCTCCACCACCTTCTCACTTAACTTGTTCCAACCGTGTGTGTGTGTGTGTGTGTGTGTGTGTGTGTGTGTGTGTGTGTGTGTGTGTGTGTGTGTGTGTGTGTGTGTGTGTGTGTGTAGAAAAGGCAAACTGCAGAAGGCCAATTGGCCTACACGAGGAAGCCTCTATTTACATCCTCAAAAACTCAGCGATATATGTCTAACCTACGTTTGAAACAACCCAGTGATAGAACATCTATTACGTTACCTTGTAACTTGTTTCGTAAATCAACAACCCTGTTTCTCAACCAGTATTTACCCAGGTCTTTCCTAAATGTAAGCTTACCCGATTTATATACATTGTTTCGTGTTCTATTTTGTGTTGATATCTTTAATAACTATCTCTTCGCCTTTTCTAGACGTACAGTAAGTTTTTCAATCTCTCTCTTTATATAGGGACTGTTTATAATTTGTTAGATTAATTGTCATCCTTCGTTAAACGTGTTCTAGTTAAATTATGTCTATTCTGTAGTAAGACGACCTAAACTGAATTGCATAATCTAAATGGGGCCTAACAAGAGCATTATACAGCTGAAGAATAACACCAGGTATATTTTTTTACTAACGCTTCTAGAAATATATCCTAGTGTCCTATTTGCCTTATTTTCCGTACATTCATACATTGATTTTTTTTTTTAGTTGAGATTCCCACTAATTCAAGTATGTTTATTGAGACAAGAAAAAAATACATCCCAAAGGGATAGAGTAGCTTAGGCTATTTCTACCCCCCACCCCCCATCCCCACTAATCATGACCCCTAGATTTTCCTCACATTCAGACTTCGCAATTTCAACATTGTCCAGCCGATATCAGATAATTACATTATTATTAATATGCAATCTAAGAAACCTGTATAATTGTTCAGCATTAAACTGCATCTGTCAGCCTTTCGTGAAAGCCTATTAAGATTTTGTCTACATTTGAAATTTTTCTCCGCCTTATTTTTCTCTTGACATTTCCAAACATTGCGGCTCAACCCTGTGCCTAAATAACATATATACGATAAACAAATAAGGTCCCAGGACACATCCCTTGGGCACTCCCTCCTCCTACAATGTCAATTTAGTTCCGTCACATTTATTTGTCTATTCCGAATAATCTGTAGCGCACGTAACTAATGTCCGCGACCTTTTGTTTTCTAGGAAATGTTTGCGTTCTTGACAATCTAAATACGTAATAACGTGTAGCAGCGGGTGTAGGGGATGACGTATTCATAGCATCATGCGTGCTGCACTTTGACGTAGATGAACGTCTGCAATTTGTATGCGTCTGTGATAGCGTGATGGGTGATATACATATAAACAGCTGCATAAAAGCCATTGGCTTTGGAGGCAGCTTGTTCAGCCGACAGAGGATGACTTGGAAGCCGGGCAGACATACCCAGCATCACGCCTTGGTAAATAGCAGGAGCAATTTACAGGTGTAATAGTAGACTTTAAGCAGACGAGGAGTCACAATAACGTGGCTGAAATATGTTGACCAGACCACACACTAGAAGGTGAAGGGACGATGACGTTTCGGTCCGTCCTGGACCATTCTCAAGTCGATTGTCTTGAGAACAATCGTCAAGTCGATTGACAATCGACTTGAGAATGGTCCAGGACGGACCGAAACGTCGTCGTCCCTTCACCTTCTAGTGTGTGGTCTGGTCAACATACTTTAGCCACGTTATTGTGACTCATCGCCTGCTTTCTCAGTTGTTCATTTGATGCATCACGCTATTGTGATTTCTGTGTGTATCTCACCCTGTGCTTGCCAGCATCTCGTATGGTAAACAGACAAGATATTACGATCTTTTCTCAAATAATTTATAGCACATATATGCCACGCCTGGAATATTAACGCGTTATCAACCACTAACGTAGCCCGCTCTTGCCATGTTGCCTTCTTGTCTTCCTTATACGAACACTTGCATATCGTCCTCTCGCTTTTACGAATACCAGTTAACGTCTCGCAAGCTGCCGAGGTCGATTAAACTGGTTTGGGAATCTTGCTCGCACAATGTTTTCAATTTGTGGTTAATCCGTACATAACAAGCACTTTTCCTAGTGATTATGCCCGTATAGTATTGCTTAGGCTAGAATTTATTACCTAAGGCTAGGCTATGTTAGGCTCGGTTAGCCTAACACAGGCTAGGTTGGTTTGGGATAAGTTAGATTGGTTTTAAACTCCGCTAGTGCACCGACTTGTATCTACAGCACAGATCTCCCATCTCTTGTTGGATTTTATTACCAGCAAGAGATGGGAGAATTGTAAGCAGCGCTTTGGAAGCAGAAGTTGTCAACATTGAGGTCGGCGTCCGCATGCAGATGTCACCAGATGGTCCCGCCCAGCGCCTCCCGCTGGGCCTTGTTGTTCACCTCAACAACCTTCTAAATTGGTGCCATTGACGCTCGGCTGAACTATTTATCTAGGTATTTGACCATGGTGGTGTGATTACCTACGAGGCCACGTGGTCTCGTAGGTCTGTGAGGGGTGACCATGCTGCTGTGATTACCTACGAGGCCACCTGGTCTCGAAGGTAATCAGGTGGCCTAGACTACCGTGATCTAGGTAGATTACGAGACCAGGTGGCCTACGAGACCAGGCCACCTGGTCTCGTAGGTCTGTGACGGGTGACCATGCTGGTGTGAATACAAAACATGGTCCTGGAGGTCCGTGAAGACTTAACGTCAGCCCTACGTAACAGTGGGCATTTGTCAAGACATTTCTGAATTCAGTTTAACATGCGCATCGTTTATATAAAACCCGTTATATTTACCAGTCACTTTGACTGGACGGTAGAGCAACGGTCTCGCTTCATGTAGGTCGGCGTTCAATCGACCTGCAGGAAGCGAGACCGTCGCTCTATCGCCCAGCCCAAGTGGTTTGACAAGCTAGTGAATGGAAATTAACTTGCAACCTTTAAAAAATTATATATACAAAAAAGAATGGTTTAACAAAATAACATGTCAACATTCCAAGATGACGTACATGTCGTGTTTGCGCGTGTCATTGGCTAGTTGGGTTCAGCCCCAGTATCACTTTTTAAGAAACATTGGCATCTATAGCAACCCCAGCAATTTTCATGGTATGAAACTTGGCATTCGTTTTCTGCGAGAATACCTGCTTGCGCTCGCCGTTTACCCACGTATGTTCATAGTTTGACTGCTTACTCCCACCGTGTGCTAAGAAACTATAGACACTAATGCAGAGTTACTGTATTTAGGATTATCGATTTATTAAAGTACTGTATTTAATGATCCGAGAGAGAGAGAGAGAGAGAGAGAGAGAGAGAGAGAGAGAGAGAGAGAGAGAGAGAGAGAGAGAGAGAGAGAGAGAGAGAGAGAGAGAGAGAGAGAGAGAGAGAGAAGGGGATGTTAGGGGACAGGGTAGGAGAGAGGAGATAAGAGATCAGAGAGGGGGGGAAGATAATGGAGAGAGAAAGGTGCAGAGAGGGAGAGAGAGACCCGGGCACAGCTGGGTACCCTATCATCTAGTAGTATATAAATATACTCCTTACTGGCGAGGTGAGGCAGTACCTACAAGTAAGGGGAGCCGGGGAGAGGGAACCCTGCCCACACCCTGGCCAATATTGACGCTAGCCGGCCCTAACTCATGATGCTCACACTGATACTGTCTACCTACCATTATTTCATTAATATTCACACACACACACCGTCTTCTGGGACCTGTGAACCTGCTATTTATGGCGTGAAGAGGCAGAGTAGTGAGGTAATCATGATGGAGAATTATAATAATGATAATTCTGATTTATATATATATATATATATAATAAATTATATATATATGTATGCTGAATAACCACAGTGACAAACTAAAGATTAACAGTTGGCACCACCACCCAGTTGAGGTACAAGTAGCTCACTATGTATAAACTCTGCTGGATGAATCTTAGTAAGGATGGAGTCTGATATATATACAGACAATGGAATTTGACATCATTTGCCATTTCGTGCAAAGGGAAGAGGGGAGGGGCATGGGGGGTCAGCCCCGACCCGCTTATGACCCTTCACTAACAACCACCAGTCACCCTGCAAAGTTTGGCGAGAGAGAGAGAGAGACCCATCTATATCTTCCCACTCGCACATTCGCAGATGGAAGAGCGCGTCGGTCTTAACCCCCTCGATACTACCATCGCAAGTGTTCCAGGACCTTGGCTGTGACCTCGGCCTCTCGACCCCTCCGGTACTTCTTCCTAGAGAGCCTCCTCACCATCAAGTGTTTGACGAGTACCACATTACAGGAACGAGTGCTGGTCTGGGAAGAGTTTGGGAAGGCAGGTATAGGGAAGGCGTCTGTAAACAGTTCATCAATGATGTAACGTACTTAACTAAACGAATAGTTCACTTCCTAAGCCCATGATTGATGTTGATTGTTGCCGCCGGAGGCCGCTTGTTTATTGTGCACCCCATGATCATGCTGTGAGCGGTAGCGCAAAATGGATTAGAGGACCTATAAGGTCTTAATCAGACTTCGGCGGAGATTTTATATTGGCAATTTAATCTATTTTTGCGCACACCTTACAATAATAGTCTCAGCTACTAGCAAAAAAAAAAAAAAAAAAAAAAAAAAGGTTAGTGCCCCACCCCCCACCCCCTCGTCCGACTAGATCTACTACCCATTAAGGCTCCAACATAAAAATACTCAGCTGTTGAATTCGTGTAGGCTAATGGCAGCCATACTAATACGCTGATAACCTATCTACTACTGAATGGCGCCCATTAGGGGCCTGGACTACCTTTTACCATTATACAACGAATTCCGAAATGTTCCCTTTAGAATTTGTAAAATCCACTACTCACAAATTCCGTAGCGTTATATGTAACGATACAATAAAACACAGTTTGATACTATGGTTGAAAACGAATGATAGAAATGTTAAAACGAGAATAAAGTTGTGACATGGAAAGGTTTAATATTGAGAAAAACGTTCAAAGATCAATGTCTTGGCTCAATGATTCGCTTGTTGGTCTAGCACTATTTTGCTAAACAGATCTACAGAATTGTGCATGTTGTTTTCCCCTTGGAACATTTATAACTTGTTTTTTTTTTTTTTTAGATATATACAAGAGTTGTTACATTCTTGTACAGCCACTAGTCCGCGTAGCGTTTCGGGCAGGTCCCTGGAATACGATCCCCGCCGCGAAGAATCGTTGTTACAACCAAGTACACATTTTACTGTTGAGTTAAACAGAGGCTACAGTTAAGGATTTGCGCCCAGTAAATCCTCCCCGGCCAGGATACGAACCCATGACATAGCGCTCGGGGAACGCCAGGCGAGTGTCTTACCACTACACCACGGAGACTGGTATGCAATATAGCCTATTCTATTCTAATGTGATTCTCTCTCACACATCACTTTCAAACTAATGAAAATAGATCAATAAATCTGACTTAACAAATAGAGCAGACGTCACAGGGTCTGCTCTTCAAGAAACACAGTGTCTGTCAGAACCTCTAACACTTAGAACCTCTAACACTTTAAAACACATTTATGATAAAATGTAACTTCAGAAACCTCAGTCTTTAGAAACAAAGCAGGCAGGACACTACGAATATTTACCTAAAACCGTAAACAGGTAATACACCATACAAGGAATACCCTAAAGTTACACATTAATGCATACCGCCCTATTTAATCCCATTCTTATATCAGCCAAACATATTCCTTTACCCATCACCCGGCTCTGTAGTACCATTCTTGATAAATTACCTGAAATCCTTGCACTGTATCCACATTTCGCTTCCAGTAGATAAACGACACACGAGATTCAGAAACAAGTAGTGTATTGTGAGGACTAATAATAAACAGAAGCTCCCCTATGACTGTAATATCCCCATTGGTCAAACTATTATGTATTAACGATAAGACCTAGCATTAATGTATGATGACTTACTGTAAATATATAGCTCTTGAAATAGCACTTTCTCTAACTAGCCGACATTGTAACTATAAGGTGTGAAGGATAGATGAAATTGTTTATCAGACCTCATCTTAGATTATTACATAAAGACCTTTTGTGCCCTCTGTAATGCTTTTGCGCTACCGCTCACAGGATGAGTATGGGGTGCACAATAAACTAGCCGCCTTCGGCGGCAACAATCAACAAATTCTTGGTGCATTAAAACACCGCATCGCCACCACCTTCCTCCTCGCCCCATTACGTCTAAGGTGAGCATGCCTGTGGCCGACTGAGGCGTGGGGAGGAGGCGGCGGCGGCAGCCACGAAGGGCCAGCCACTGAGGCGTGGCGGAGGAAGTGTTGTGGTCCATAGCTGGCAAGTTGTGGGTCTTTGGAATTAACAGAGGTCGTCGGCGAGTGTCGGGAGGCGGACCCCTTGACGCGACGGAAAGGTGTGGTAGAGATAGGCTAGCTAAACGCCCAGACGGGGAGTGTGGCAGGGAGTTCACGGAAACAAAATGCCCAAAAGATTGGTTGCATAGTTTTTGTAGTGCAATTTAACATCATCTTGCGTTTGTGTCCATGGTACTTTTTGGGAACAAAGAAATATAAAAAGGGGAATTTAAGTAGTTAAAATTTTAGTAGATAATATTCAAATTTACCTGTTATTTAAAATATAAATATTTACCTGCTAATATTTAAAATGCATGCGAATGATTGGAGCTCTAGTACAAGGGTAAACATCGACCACATTAAGCGAGCTTAACTATTAGATTGGTTCTTCGAGCGGTATTAACAAGTATAAGGCGGGGGGGGGGGGGGGGGGTAGAAATAGCCTAAGCTACTCTATCCCTTTGAGATGTATTTCTTTCTTATCTCAAACATACTTGTACAAGTATAGGCAGCTGGGCTGAACCCCATACACGGTCCAGCTGGGCTGAACCCCGGCCCGGATACACGCAATCCACACATCTATATCCTACAAATTTACTACTTGCTCTTTTAAAATTTGCCGTCACGCGTGTGTGCTTGAGTGGCCATAACTATACACTTGGTCAGTGCTTGGTTCATATTATATATATATATATATATATTTATATAAGCAAAGCTGAAATATGTCAATAGATTATATGAGAGAGAGGGGGTGGGGGGTGGTAAGGGCCCACTGGGGTCTATCCATGAATGGAAAGTATTTTTGAGAAATTAACATCTTCGGCAGACAAAGCCAATTAAAAATGCACTATTATGGCAAAGTTTCTTATTTGCGAGTTAATAAGTTTTTTTGCTTTGTCTCTCCTCGTCAGTAAAAGGTATATTTTATGTGGCGTCTTTCAAAGCGGCGGGCGGCCAAGCGTGGCATGGACGTTACTATTTAATTCCTCACCCAAGGTGTTAACTGCCGTCTGTAAAATAGTACCCCATTAACCCCCCTCCAGGCGAGTCCATCTCTAAGCCGCATCTACTCACTGTTTAGATTAATTACCGAGATAATTAATTATGTAGATAGCTATCGCCGTGAGGCTAGCGGTATTGTGGCGGCTTGGAATAGGCTTCGTCCGCCATACGATAACATCTCGCTCCTGTCTATGCTCGTCTCTCTTGCAACCTTACTGATGCACGAGGATTGCAAACTTCTCCTCGTCACACCTTCAACCTGTCATCCATAAAGGGTAGTACCTTCAATACACACGGCAATCACAATAGCGTGATGCATCAAATGAACAAATCCACAAGGGATAAATCCTTAGTCGGCGCGCCAGTCGACTATATAAGGCGGGTCTGGGATTATCCCGGGCGCAGGTTCGAACCCTCATTACGACCCTTGTGGATTTGTTCATAGTACCTTTAGTTACTGTGGACGGAAGCACAAAATATGGACTATTTCACCCCCCCCCAACATTCTTCGTGGTGTGCAGACGACGAGTCACACTAACGTGTCTGAAAATTACACATCCAACCCCCACACACCTGAAAATAGCTCAAGTGACGACGTTTCGGTCTGTTTTGGACCATTATCAAGACGTGTAATGGGTCCGTGTTGGATTATCATCAAGTCAACTTGATATTGGTCTAAGACGGACCCAAAATGTCGTCAATTCTTCATTTTCTGATGTGCGCTTTGATCATTAAGACGTATCTGCTTTAGCCAAACTTCATGCAGGCGATGAGTCACAATAACGTAGCTAAAGTATGTTGACCAGACCACACACTAGAAGGTGAAGGGACGACGACGTTTCGGTCAGTCCTGGACCATTCTCACAATCGACTTGAGAATGGTCCAGGACGGACCGAAACGGTCGTCGTCCCTTCACCTTCTAGTGCGTGGTCTGGTCGACAAACTTCATTATATATGAAATTATTTAAGAATAATGGATAAACAAGTGTTAATTATAATAAGTATATCCTGACAAAATGCAGGAACAAACTACCTCGTAGTTTGTGATTTTTATCAAAAAATATTTATTTTCAAAATTTTCACTAGATGCTCCTTTTTATATGCTGATTAAGGAAAATAGGTTAAAAAAGCTGATAAATCTGATATATTACGTCATAATGGAGGAAGGGGGGGGGGTACCTTTGACAACCCGCCGTCTTCTTATCTCTGCTGAGGCCGCTAGAGATAGTGGTCCTGAGGTAAATTCAGGTAAAAACACGAATTTTAATTTAGCTACAAGAATCCCGTTTTCTGTGCGTCGTGAAAATGGGTATAACTTACGTAGTTGCCAATCACCCTTCTAATTATACGCAACGCGCCCGACAATCTGATCACATTATACGCAAATTATATGCGCGAGAGGTATAATGAGGTCTGATGTATGGGTCTGGAGGTGATAACGAGTTGTAATGAGAGAGGCAGCCGTGTTTACTGATGCTGTTCCAAGCTGTTTATGCTCCCCGATCTCTCGATTCATCACACCGACGAAAAAAAAAAAGTATTTTGCCTAACCCGAAACTAACGAACCCAAGCAACCCACCTAACCTATCGAAATCGATCTATAAAAAGCATGAGTATAAGAGAGGAAGGGAAGGAAGTATCAGGGGAAAAGCACCAAGCCATTACCGTGTAAGGCTCTAGAAAGGTCGAGGGAGCACCACCATACCAAAGAGATCGTAAACAAATACTGTAGATTTAGCGAAGGAAAGCCATGCACGATTAACCTACTAGAGTTCCAAGATGAAAATCAGGCAAAATGAGAGATGGTCGAACGACTATTTTCCTTGACTGTCCAGAAGCCTTCAAATACTAATTGCAGAAGTGGTTACAACAGCTTAGACTCGAGACGCAGGTGGATCTGCATCTCGAGAAACTGGAAAGGTGCTGAAAAGCGGGGGTAATAAAATTCGCGGTTCATCAGAAACATGAGAAATATCATAAGAATAATGAGAAGTGATGAATGAGGAACGCCATGGAGTCATTACTAGGTTCTCCGAAGTACTCTCGGTGCATACAGGTGACCTGACAGTGGGAGTGAAGTTGTACATGTCCATGTTCCAAGGTGATGCAAAACTAAGGAAACTAATTGGGGATAAGAACTGCGCGCGCGCACACACACAGGAGCAGGAGCTAATGCTCAATCCTCTAGGAACACATATGCGAACACACACACATACCACATCACGGGAGACATCTCCCGTCACGCAGGGTGCAGTCGCACCTCCACAGATCTCCAGTATCAGCTCTTGATACTGGCAATGGCTCAAAAGGGCCACCACTTACGGACTATTCATGCCCGTACCACCTTTTGGGTGGCTTAATCTTCATCAATCATACCACATACCAGTGTGGAGGTGTGATCCCTCAGGAAAAGTTGGGCCTCGGGCGAGGATAACATGAATTAGATCACACCAATAAGTGCCAACAAAGGTTCAGGAATGTCGCGTTTTCTACTCCAGATATGGTGGAGACAGACAGACGGAGAGAGAGAAAGATTTCTAAAAACGCCCTCCTCTCTCACTCTGTCTCTTCCCCTCTCCCTCTAAGTGGTCCCAAACTCAAGCTTCAACAAAATCTTTCATCTACTTATCATCATTCTTGTTTGTGTGTGTTTCCTGTATGTTTCCTGTAGGATGGTGACAGTTCCCTCAGACCTTATCAGCCAGCCCGCGAGGGTGTGTGGTAAAGCTGCTGGTCTTATCTCTCCTCTCTCTCCCAGGACGGCCAACAACAACATCAGCGCAGTCTCCCCTACACACTTTTTTCCCGTTTTCTCCTTCCCTGCCCTGCTTTTCCCCTACTTCCCCCCCTCTTTTACCCCTCTTCTCTCAAACTATTCTCCTCCCTTATTTACAACGTTGAGAAGATTTAACAAACATCATTCAACATTACATAAAAAATCCCCTCAACTTTCTTAAATTTTAGGGGATTTTTCTCAAATGTAAATTTAAGATTTAAGATAATTTATATTTGAGAAAAATCACATTTGAATGAACGGCTCATTAAAATTGACGAGTGCGTCTTTGGGGTCGGGCGCTGGATGGAATGAACACAGCCTGAGGACGGGATGGTTATCTTGAGGTTATCTTGAGACGATTTCGGGGCTTAGCGTCCTCGCGGCCCGGTCCTCGACCAGGCCTACTTTTTGTTACAAAGAAGCAGCCCGTAGCAGCTGTCTAACTCCCAGGTACCTATTTACTGTTAGGTAACAGGGACATCAGGGTGAAAGAAACTTTGCCCATTTGTTTCCGCCCCCTGTTACCTAGCGGGAAAATAGGTACCTGGGTGTTAGTCAGCTGTCACGGGCTGCTTCCTGGGGGGGTGGAGGCCTTGTCGAGGACTGGGCCGCGGGGACACTTAAAAATAAAAACCCGAAATCAAGATAACCTCCACTAGGGATCGAACCCAGAACCTCAGGACTACGAATCCGAAGCGCTGTCCACTCAGCTGTCAGGCCCACTAACTCGATGGTTGGTGCAGCTTTGCTCTCAAGACTGGCGCTTAGTCTAGCGGTGATCCAGAAAGGAATATACGCAAATATTTCTCTCTCACACACACACACACACACAATTAACCTATCCACACACACACACACACACACACACACACACACACACACACACACACACACACACACACACACACACACACACACACACACACAACGCCAAACACGGGGCCAAAATTAGATAGTGACAAATACGCTTTTACGCCGCTAATAACCTATGGTCTATCTTAACACCGTAAGTGTCCGTGTCCCCCCTAACAAGCGGTAATCTGCCATCCCTAACGACCCAATTCGTCACCACTGTCACTCACGATAAGTCATAATAAAATGCTCACGTCCTATCAGTTGACCTTGGTAACGCAGCTTGTAAAGACTCAAGTCAGCGCGAGTGTGACACGCGTTGATTGGTTCTTGGTTACTGTGACGCAAGCTGATTGGTTCCCATGACGCGTTGATTGGACCTTGCTTACCGCTGATTGGTCCTTAGTTACCCCTTGACGTGCGTTGAAGGTGGTGTATACCTCGTGGACCAGCTTCTCTGTGTATACAGAGTTTACTGTGGTCCTGGACTTGGATCAGGACTAGAATAAACTTGCTGGTTGGTCAGTAGACCTCAACAACCCTTCTGTGGCTGATAGACCTCAAGTCCAAGGCTAAAGCAAGTGCGCGTGTGTGTGTGTGTGTGTGTGTGTGTGTGTGTGTGTGTGTGTGTGTGTGTGTGTGTGTGTAATTACCTAAGTGTAGTTACAGGATGAGAGCTACGCTCGTGGTGTCCCGTCTTCCCAGCACTCTTTGTCATATAACGCTTGGAAACTCCTGACGGTCTTGGCCTCCACCACCTTCTCACCTAACTTGTTCCAACCGTCTACCACTCAACTACAACCGTCTACCACACACACACGAGTGTGTGTGTGTGTGTGTGTGTGTGTGTGTGTGTGTGTAAAGTACAATTTGTCACGATAGCTGTGGACAAGTGTCTTTAAGACGGGACTTCACTTTATGCACCCTTCTTCGTTCTCGACAAAGAATCGGGGATCCCGGGATCGAGTCACTGGAGGGATAGAAGTGATTGGGCACGTTTCTTTTCACCCAATGCCTCTGTTCCCCTAGCAGAACCCGGGAGTTAGACAACTATTGTGGGGGGTTGCAGCCTCGGGAGGGTCCTCGATACAGGCCTAAAGTATATTATTATATATATACACAGGCTTTCTGTCCCTGACAAAACTAAGCGCCATTACTTAGAAAGTAATATTGTAAGGTAGTCAAGCGCTTAACACTTAACAGGCGTGAGATACACACTTAAACAATATGCAAATAAACCTTAGGCACCCCCCCCCCGCCCCCCTCAAAAAATAGTTGGTGTCTGGCTTTAAGCAGACAATAGATACCAGCAGGTGTTGTACCCATTAGGAGCCGCAGCAACCCATGTATGGTCGCCCCCGACACTCTCCCGTAAAAACACCATTACCGTAAATGGAATGTTGTATGGTGGAGTCTTGAAGAGTCGGCCAGCCGTGGGAGCGGGCGTCGTCAACGCCGCCATGTTGGCCGTACTTGAATTTGAAATTCAGAAAGAAAACAGTTAGGATCGAGCACTAAGTAAGACTATGAAACGTACGTACGTACGTTTCAGACGTACCAAGACGTACCTTCCCCTCTGTTCCATTACGTAATTTGACAATGGTTCAAGACGGCCCGAAACGTCGTCGATTCTTCACTTTCTGCTCATCACTTTCACTTCTTTCTTTCTTCTCTCACTTTCGTTTGGTCTTCACTTCTAAGGCTGGGATATGAGGAAGGTACGGTACCCAACCATCTGGACCATCGGGGGATCGAACATCGGCCCAGCAAGTGGTGAGCGCTTCACTCTACCGCTCAGTCCAAGTTGTAGAACCGTATGACAAGAGGAATTATCATAATTCCTTGAATAGAGTTTATAAAGTTACCAGTGAAGCGTGTAGATTATTTCCCATATGTTGCAGCAGTGTGCGAGAGGGTAGGGAACCACTCCAGCAGACAGTGTGCGAGAGGGTAGGGAACCACTCCAGCAGACAGTGAGCGAGAGGGTAGGGAACCACTCCAGCAGACAGTGTGCGAGAGGGTAGGGAACCACTCCAGCAGACAGTGTGCGAGAGGGTAGGGAACCACTCCAGCAGACAGTGTGCGAGAGGGTAGGGAACCACTCCAGCAGACAGTGTGCGAGAGGGTAGGGAACCACTCCAGCAGACAGTGTGCGAGAGGGTAGGGAACCACTCCAGCAGACAGTGTGCGAGAGGGTAGGGAACCACTCCAGCAGACAGTGTGCGAGAGGGTAGGGAACCACTCCAGCAGACAGTGTGCGAGAGGGTAGGGAACCACTCCAGCAGACAGTGTGCGAGAGGGTAGGGAACCACTCCAGCAGACAGTGAGCGAGAGGGTAGGGAACCACTCCAGCAGACAGTCCACATATAACAAAGTAGTTAGCCCTTAACAAATCAGGTGTGTCATCTGCCGCCCCATAAGTGAGGGGCTTACAGATGTTAACGATCCAGGGGCCCCGGTGAGCCTCCCTGAGTAATACACAAAGGTACACCCAGGAACAACTGGCGCTGCCAGCGAGTTATGTGTAGGGTGTGGGTGGGTGGGTGAGTGTGTGTGTGTGTGTGTGTGTGTGTGTGTGTGTGTGTGTGTGTGTGTGTGTGTGTGTGTGTGTGTGTGTGTGTGTGTGTGTGTGTGTGTGTGTATTGGGTGTGGGTGTGTGAGTGTATTATATGTAGCGAGTGTTTTTTTATAGTTTTAATGTGTCATGTTTAACTGTGTAGTGTACTTATGTACACATTACCACAACACACTACACACCCTTTCCACAGCATACTACACATGCCATTCAATACTGAACAAATTTTCTTAGTTGCCTCCTTAATAAGAAGCTTCGCAAATGTATTTACCCTTCGACCATTAGGCGCGAACCACGGTCAACTACCCTTGGTACGCACCTTCCATTTCCCATCACGGTTAAGTAACCACAAACTGTTCATTCCCAGCCGGGGACGCATTAGGATACCGTGTACGATTTATTAACCACAACACCCACTACTGCACCCAAAGCCTCGTCCGCCCAGAAACCAGGCTGCATCTGTGTCCAAACCCACTCTTACACACAACCACACCCACAACCCCCTACCCAGGTTTACACCCCCCCCCCCCCCTAAGGTCTACCCCTCACAACCCCACCCCCACCTCTCACCACAGCCACCACTAGATTATCCTTGCAAGGAAACACGACTCCCAGCTGGACCTTTAAGAGCTGGTTAAGTCAGAGCCGCGAGTCTCAGCCTGCGTCACTCCCGCCAAAAGAAAGAATTAATAAATTGCGCGGGATAATGTCCCTGACAGCTGGGGTGGCCCAAGTGTGGACTGTCACACACCCACGTACGTGGGAGGCGTGGCCTTAAGTGCCTCGCACCTTGAGGCACTCGTGGCACTCCTCGTGTTTACTGCATTCACGTTAAGTGGCACTTCTGCGTGACTGGATGCGAATGACATTAATAACCCCGCTTCCTGGCACTCGATTCTCAATGTGAGAAACATGAATTTATCTCTATGTCACTATTGTGATACGATGACACCTGCTATGTAATCATAATCATACATACATATGCCATATACATATGAAAGTTGCCAGATGTAGAACGCTAACAGCTGTCACATATATTCAGTTGAGAGTCCTGGATACACAGTTGCCATATCAGCATTGCTGTAAGTGCCCTGTACGGAGTTGCTGTGTAAATATGCCAGAGATATGCCATACAAATAGCGCGGGAAGTTCCAAGTGTACAGCTGTCATAACACCAGCGCTGACAGTGCCATACATAACCTTGTCATGTAAATAGTGAAGGAATCTCCAGACAGTTGTCGTAAATATTACTAAGATTACTAGATCCAAGACTGACTCATGAGTATTACCGAGTAGCCTCACAAGGCCTGGGAGGAGGACAGCTCTTGCCTCATAAACCTACTCACTGTGTGTGCAGAAGGTTGTATGGATGGGTGTGAGGAAGAGACGAAATAGGTGAGTAGGTGGGTGTAAGGAAGAGGAAATATACAGAGGTTATACAGCTGCGAGAGAGCAGCAGCAGAAGTGGTAGAGAAAAACAGGTCGGGGGTCAGTACATTTAAGAACTGACGGGTAGAAATGCAGGGCCCAAGAGCTAAAATCTCGATCGTGCAGACACGATTTTACACATAGTTTTACACATAGGAAACACAGATCAACGAGCTCTCAACCTGCATAAGAGCTGGTCGGAATGTCAAGAGGCGAGATACAAGAGCCAATGCGCTCTTTTAGATCCGGAAATTATTAGGAGAGTACTACCGAGTACAGATAAACACCCACACAATATACACACACACACACAGGTACACATTTTATAATGCTTGGTGAACGTGTGTTCCACAGTGGGTGTGAAAAGATGGTCGTTCTTCAACGAGTGTAGGTTTGAAGGTGTAGGTCTCTTAGACCTGCATTAACATGGTTTCGTTCTACGATGAGAGAACATGTTTTGTTCTTCGGAGAGACTGAACATATGTTCGTCGTATTCTAGTAAATGTCAGCATATTATTCTAAATGGGAATAAACATGTTGGCATTCTACAGTGAGTGAATGTGCGGTAGTTCATCTGTGAGCCTGAACTCTAAAGTGGAGTAACGGCGTTCTACAGTGAGAATGCTTAATTCATTACCCAGTGGAGGTGAACTTCAATACCGTTGTTATATGAACTTGAACCTTTTGGCATCGTTTTACAGTGTAAATGAACTGGCGTTGTGTCGTCCTACAGCAGATGTGAACGAGCAAGACGTCGTATACCGCCTCGGAGACGACGCCGTCTGCGACACAAGCGACTCCTTCAGCTTCTCCGTCGTCGACAGAGGTGAATACGACCAAGACTCGTCATCAAGCCTTTACGCAGACACTTACGGAACCTTTACATCTTTCCTTAACATTGGCGACTGTGTTTAAAATTATTGAATAGTTTACGAGCGTGGAAGCTTCACCAACGCAAGGTTATTATTGTTATAAACAACCTCGTTTAGAGGTTCATAGGTCGTAGAGTGCTTATTAAATGTAAACAATGACGCCATGTTTGAGGACAGATGTACGGGTTTAGGAGGTTGCAATGCAATACTTTCACATGTTGGACATACTAAGAAGGTTAGGTTAGGTTGTGGGTTTCTATTCAGCTTTTCAAGGTAAACTCAAATATTCACAATAAATTAGTATGTCACATATGCATTTATTCATAAGCAAGATATTGACTATAAGCAAGTGCGAGAACGGTTGCATTTGAAACTAGTTCTTAGTTATTATTTGTATTAAAACGCTAAATAAACTGATACCAGTCATTGTTATCACCATCATACAATGTGTTTTAATCTTGCCTTTCAGGAGGGAACCGCCTGGAGCTGCAGGAGTTCCGGCTGGAGTGGTCATGGGTCAGCCTGGCCAGCGCTGCCTACCACGTCCACGAGACCTCCTCCCACCTCCTGGTCACTCTCCGGAGGCGAGGTTACCTGGGTCACACCTCCTTCATTAGTATGTTCCTCCCGTGTGTGTGTTTGAAGTATCATATCAAAGGTTCTCTGGAAGTCTAAGAAAATGTAGTTGGTCCACCATTTCCTCTCCGTTTTAGTTCCAGTTATCTTATCAGAACTATTAGATAATTAAGCAGGACTTCAATTCTTCGAAATCCTACTGCTATTATTTTCTGCAGAGAAATTCTCCGTTAATATTTAGTCGAGCCTTGCTGCTTCAATACATTCTGTCCTTATTGTGGGCTCTTTCACATGCAGGTGTAGCAAGTTTTTCATGACATGAAAACCATTCAAACTTTACTTTCCAGATTTCCTTTCCACTATGAAAAGTTTCTAGTCAGCCAGTTTGTTCTCAAATGATTCTGAACATCCATTTAAGGTTAGGCAAGATAGAGCTAATGAGATCTCCTTATCTCTTAAACATCAATTGTATTTAAATCTACCCGTGTCTTCATAGATTTTGTGTAGATGATCGCTACATTACTACAACGAAGTGTAAGCAACATCTCCAAAGATCATATTCATTTCCATGAATCCTGCTACATAGTCTTCCCGGTTTGGTGCCTTCTATTGATAATAATTCCATGCTAAAAACAAAAACGTATCCACACATTCGTACAAGACCAGTGTCACCCGCTCTTACAGCCATGGAGCTGGGGAACGAGACGGCCAGCGTGACAGAGGACCTCCACCGTTCCTACGCCCGCCAGGTACAGTTCAACCCGGGTCAGACGTCAGCCGAGTGGCGGGTGAGAGTAGTGGACGACGGAGTGTTCGAGGGCGCGGAAACCCTCACCCTCACCTTGCGGCGCCCCGTCATGACCGCCCTCGAATTTCCCTTCCGCGCCTTCGTCACCATCAGCGACGACGAGGACGGTGAGCCCATGAATTGTGAATCATTAATAGTTACGCCCACTCCTGTCGCGTGGCCATTTAAGCCTAAATATTATTTTACCGGTCCCATTATAGTTAAAGTTTCATGGCAGGGTCATGAAACTTGTAGTTAGAGTAACTAGGACCTGCGTCTCTTGGCAGCGAGCCGTGTGGAGTTCGACGTCGAGGAGTACAAGGTCGAGGAGGACGTCGGGGAGGTGGAGGTGCTCCTCGTGCGACACGGGGACGCTTCTCGTGAACTGGTCGTTACCTGCACCACACACACCTCGTCTCGCCCAGGTTAGTGCCAAGGATTACCCTCCCCCCCGCCCTTCAACCTACGCCTGTAGCAGGACTACCCCTCCTGCTACAGGAGTAGCAGGAGGGGGTTGTCCTGCTATGGAATAACTCCTGTTATTCTATATGCAGGCGATGAGTCACAATAACGTGGCTGAAGTATGTTGACCAGACCACACACTAGAAGGTGAAGGGACGACGACGTTTCGGTCCGTCTTGGACCATTCTCAAGTCAATTATCCTGTTATTCCACGTGTTACACTTTTCCCCCCCTCCCCGTCAGCAGTGGCCCGTGCCCATGACCTCACACTGGGGCTGCAGTTAAGCCCTCTAACTGGGCTAACTCGTCACGGCTATTGTTAGCCTTCTAACAAGAGTTCTATTATACAGTGCTATTTTTATTTATTACTATTGCATGCAGGCTCGTTATGAGGACTAGTTTTTATTGCAATAATAATGCTGGACTTGTCAGAGTGACATTCACGTCATTGTCAGTGTCACACTGACATACTGACATTATTAGTTATTCCATGTCCTTTGTTATCCCTTCTTAAAAGTCCCTTTAACAGTATAAGACAGTAACTTAATAAATACTGCACTGTGGTCAATATGGATATACAAGTAATTTATGTACATAATTAAGCCTAAAAATTACCTTAAGTAACGCATTTAAATCTACACAAAACAACCCATTAAACCTAACCTAGGCCTAAACGCTATATGAAACTAATTCCATTGTATACTGGTATATATCATTGTTGGGAACATGATGCCTACTGGGTTCGTCAGGTCTCCACCAGCCATGCACAAAGCTGTGTGGGGGAGAGGGGGTGGAGAGGAAGGGGAGGAGAGGGGGATATCACCCACTCAGTTACTAGCCAGACCCAACAGAGCCGAGTTACACCAGGTCAGACCCAGTTGACCCGAGTGGCGTGCACAGGCTGAGGCATTGCTACCGTTCAAAATCCAGTTAGAAAAATCCTCAGGACTATTGAGAGAAGGGGGGGGGGGGTAGTCCTTTGATAAGCCGCTGGCTTCATGTCCTTATCAAGGTCATGAGATAGTCACCCTTCAGGGAACTATTTCTCAGGTCCCAGACCCTACTCTACTGACATGGCAGTGCCATTTACAGGCAGTGCCACGGGGACAGTGCCCGCCACGGTGACGTCCTACTCCGACTACATCTCCCGCCCTGATGCTCCCGCCTCCCTAGTCAAGTAAGTTGTCGAATATTTTTTCTGTTTTAGCACAAAATATATAACAGCCAAATGTATGGCTGTCTTCCAACTTTCTGGTAGGTTTCCTATTTCCAGCGACATTTATATACATCAATATACATGTACTCACCTAGTTGTGTTTGCGGGGGTTGAGCTCTGGCTCTTTGGTCCCGCCTCTCAACTGGTGTACATATTCCTGAGCCTATTGGGCTCTATCAACATGTGTGGGTAAAACATGTGTGAAAATCACGAAAATTAACACGTGATGACTATACATGAATGCTAATTAATGAAGAGATGCTAGCTAATATTTCTGAGTGAGTGAGTGAGTGAGTGAGTGTTAAAGGCGAAGGCCACAGCGGGAGGTCCAAATATCACTTTAAACATCTCCCAATAACTGAACAGGTTTGGCCCTGGAGAGCGAGAATCCGTGTGTCGTATAGTCATAATCGACGACTCTCTCTACGAGGACGAGGAAGCCTTCAGGGTCGTGCTGAGTCGTCCCATGGGAGGCCGCCTTGGCCACAACGACAACGCCACCGTCACCATCCTCCCAGACCACAAGGATGGTGAGTAGGTGAACAGATGCACAAGGGGCGTGACGAGGGTTCGAACCTACGTCTGAGAGGATCCCAGACGCTGCCTGGGTGACGAATTCCCAGTCGATTAAGGCAGCGTCCGGGATTCTCTCTGACGTAGATTCGAACCCTCGTCACGGCCCTTGTGGAGTTCATGGTGAGTATGTCTTGTTTACTCACTTGGGCTGGACGGTAGAATGTCTGTCTAGCTTCATGCAGGTCGGCGTTCAATTCCCGACCGTCCAATTGGTTGGGCACCATTCCTTCCCCTCCCCCCCCCCCGACCGTCCAAGTGGTTGGGCACCATCCCTTCCCCCCCCCCCCCGACCGTCCAAGTGGTTGGGCACCATTCCTTCCCCCCCCCCCTCCCGTCCCATCCCAAATCCTTATCCTGACCCCTTTCATGTGCTATATAGTCGTAATGGCTTGACGCTTTTCCCCCGATGATTCCTTCAGTCCTTGTTTACTAATGTCCCTGCAACTTTTGCCTGAAGGACACTAACACAGGCACACGACACCTCTGTTTGACAAACAAAACCTTGCAGACAAACAGCAGTTGAACTGATTAACTTGTCAGTCTCTCCCTAACGTGTAGAGAGCTCACTCACATATATACATCACGCATAATGATTTCAATCAAATTCAAATTACCTAATGTCTCGTTGATATATAATATATAAGCTATGATGCATGCAATGTTGCACAATAGGGAGAAGGCTAATCAATTTCTGATAGATATTAAAGATAAACTTTTCCATAAGTCACTAATATTCACATTAATAAAGTAATTATCAAGAAAAAAGAGCTAATCGACTGTGAGTAAATTTACATTGTTTTAAATATCGTAACACCATTTAATAGCGATTCGTGTGTTCGTAATGTTTCGTTACAACTGCTCAGATTTAGTTCACTCTGCAACAACAGTTCCAGCAATCTTCTTCGGTGAATCTGTGTACCACGTGGACGAGTCTGTCGGGTCATTAGAGGTCACTATCTGGCGGTCCGGCACTGACCTCTCACGTGAGGCTACCGTGCAGGTGGCCTCCAGGGCTCTCAGCCCTCCCCAGGCACAAGGTAAGCATCTCAGCCCTCCCAAGGCACAAGGTAAGCATCTCAGCCCTCCCCAGGCACAAGGTAAGCATCTCAGCCCTCCCCAGGCACAAGGTAAGCATCTCAGCCCTCCCAAGGCACAAGGTAAGCATCTCAGCCCTCCCCAGGCACAAGGTAAGCATCTCAGCCCTCCCCAGGCACAAGGTAAGCATCTCAGCCCTCCCCAGGCACAAGGTAAGCATCTCAGCCCTCCCCAGGCACAAGGTAAGCATCTCAGCCCTCCCCAGGCACAAGGTAAGCATCTCAGCCCTCCCCAGGCACAAGGTAAGCATCTCAGCCCTCCCAAGGCACAAGGTAAGCATCTCAGCCCTCCCCAAGAGACTAGGTGACGCTCTCAGCCCTCCCCAAGAGACTAGGTGACGCTCTCAGCCCTCCCCAAGAGACTAGGTAAAGTTCTCAGCCCTCCCCAGGCACAAGGTAAGCATCTCAGCCCTCCCCAAGAGATTAGATAAACCTCTCAGCCCTCCCCAAGAGACTAGGTAAACCTCTCAGCCCTCCCCAAGAGACAAGGTAAACCTCTCAGCCCTCCCCAAGAGACTAGGTAAACCTCTCAGCCCTCCCCAAGAGACTAGGTAAAGTTCTCAGCCCTCCCCAGGCACAAGGTAAGCATCTCAGCCCTCCCCAAGAGACAAGGTAAACCTCTCAGCCCTCCCCAAGAGACTAGGTAAACCTCTCAGCCCTCCCCAAGAGACTAGGTAAACCTCTCAGCCCTCCCCAAGAGACAAGGTAAACCTCTCAGCCCTCCCCAAGAGACTAGGTAAACCTCTCAGCCCTCCCCAAGACACGGTAGGTGTGCTGCCACAGAACACTAGTTCACCTACAAGTCTCCTACACAAAATTATTCATCTTGAGTAGAAATCGAATATCAAAATGCATACAAATTCATGTCCTTTGTTTCAATTAATATTTCCTCAGTCGATCACAGAGCTAACCCGCCATTATAATACATGATATAGTGTCGACTTGAGACCTTCACGAAGCTTCAAATCAAAGCATTCGAAGCTTAAAAACCACGACGTGGACGACCTAAATGTCTTTTACACCTTCGCCCCGTGTGGGTCCCATAGCCGGGTACGACTATGTGGCCGTGGGTCGTCAGGTGGACTTCCGCTCCGGCGTCAGAGTACAGAGTGTGACGCTGACGGTGATGGACGACCTGGGGAGGCCGACGCTGGAGGGAGTCGAGGCTCTCACTCTGCTGCTACACCTCCCTTGCAACGCCTCCCTCGGGGACCCCGCAGTTGCCTCTGTCCTCATCAACGACTCTCTCTCCGACTGTGAGTTGGTCAATACTTTTTTCTTTTTGGAGGGGTGTGGGTTAGTTTGTGGCTTTAAGGCCTTATCCACCTCTTGAGGATTATTAAGGCTACCACAATAACTTACTTGACCATCTAGCAAGTTTGGTGTTGAGCTTAAGGCCTTATCCACCTCTGGAGGGTTATTGAAGCCTATCCACCTCTAGATGGCTATTGAAGCTATTTCTAGTTTTATACAAACATATATGTGTATGTACTTTTGTCGCCCTGCAGTGCCTAAATTCGAGTTCCGGGAAGATAATTACACTGGATATGAAGGCGGCGGGACAGTGACGGCCTGGATCACCCGGGGCGGTGACCCCTCCCACCCAGCCTCCGTCAGGTAGGTCCTAAGCCGAGCTCATGTGAGCCAATGTGTAGGAGCTTTGTCTTTGTTATGTCGACTCGAGCTCAAGCGTAGACTACAGTGTAAGGAATCTGTGGCTTTTGAATTGTTCTGTTCAGATCTGATCTGTGACGTACTATCTAGGGTAGTACAGGACCGTAGATAGTGGCTACTATCTACTGTCTACCAGACAGTAGACGGTCTGATTGCCTTGTAATCCTATGGAACTAATAAGCTATCAGCTCTTAAATAGTAATGTGATCACTTCCCTTTATGGTGCTTCACTTCTTACTAGAAGAGGTGACAAGATGTTGCTTTGGTCAAGAAATATATGTACAAGATTCTCCTCCTATCTAAAGTTCTAAACCACCGCTCACCTGGGCCATTTGCCCTCTGACCCCACCTTCCCTCCACTGTTTTAATTGTTATTCAACTGTACATAGCACGTCATTGTATAAAAATTTAGAATAACGAAATAAAAGTGGTCCAGTGAAGGCCGACAATCCCTATATACATAGGGATTGATATAATATTTACACGTATCGATTATTGTATTACTGTAATTAATTGGTAATTTTCATGTTGGTATGTGCTTACCTTGCGGGTGAGGCAGGTGCTTCACGAGGCAGGGCACCGCGCGCGTCACCGAGGACTTCGACGAGCGGCCCGACGCTGAAGCCTCGTCAGTCCACTTCCAGCCAGGTAACACCGCCCTGAGGGTGTGTAGCGTGGCCCTCCAACTCGTCCTGGTGGTCTAATGATCGTTCATCCACCAGTCGACAGCCTGTTTATGAATGCAACACACTTTACACACGATTCCCAATTGATAACTTTCGAACATATCTCAAACAATGCTTAGCTGTTTAAATCACACCTGTAAATGCTTCACCCCACGTACCGCAAATACAAATAATTCCCAACAGCCTGAACACCTAATATAACAATTTAGGCCTAACTATACACCAAATTTTAATATTTAATAATGTTAATTTATATATGAGAAAATACGGATTATGAATACACAGTATGTTAGAATAGATATACACGTCTTTGGGGTCAGCCACTGCATGGACAAGCCTAGTCTGAGGCAGAGTTGCCAAATCAACCCCTCAAAACATTGGCCAAATTGTCATCAATTCATTGTAACTACGCTTCTCAAAATCCTTGTCACATACTTAGAATACAGTACAAATAATTGTCAACAAAGATAAACATGTAAGCTTAACCTAAGCCTATGCAGAAAATAAAACATAATATTCTATTAGAAATAAACCATTTTTATTACACTGTCGTTGCTTGGTTTGAGGATGGGTTGGCTCGATTCTCAAAGGCAGCATTTTGATTGGCTGAAGTACGTGGAGCCCTGCAACATATCAAATTAGCTTACACGTTGTTTACATTAAAAAAATAAATGTAAACAAAGAAGTTATAGTATAAGTGAATTGATATTCATTATTTCACAAACAAATATTTTGCATAATTGCTGCAATTTGCGTTGCTATTTGCACACCTGCCTATTGCACCGTTAGTTATATATCTGCAGCCTTGGCTTTGTTCAACAGCTGACGTGCTGCTGCAGTAATGTTCCCGTCACCATTTTATTATGTAACTATTGTTATCACTTCCAAAACTATCACTGCCTCTACGGCTTTCCTGCCCCTCACCACACCTACATTCTCCATCTCTCCTTCCCAAAAATCACACCCACAATATTTCCCAAGCCCCCCTGCCTATACACTCTCCCACCATATTTCCCCATTCCCCACACCCTCCCTTTCTTACACCCACACTCTCCGTGACTCCCCTTTCCCCACCACACCCACACACTCCCTCATCCCAACCATGATAATGTCTTACCCCAACTTCTCCTCCCTCCGCCGCGACAGGGGAGCTGGAGCGGCCGTGTATGGTAATCATTGTGGACGACGACGTATATGAGGGGCGGGAGCAGCTCCACCTGGCGCTGGGGTCGCCTGCTTCACCTTCAGCGGGCGGTGCGCGCCTTGGTCCTCACACAACCACCACTATCTTCATCAACGACAAGGCCGATAGTAAGAAAACTTTTTTTTAGATAGAATGATAAATTGGAATAGGGTGGAACAGTCAGTAATTTATATCGGAAGAATACATAGCAGATAATCCAGTTACATCTATCTAGGTTATCTGTTGGGAAATGTGAAATAAAACTACCCCCCTGAAGGGATTAAATCCTATCCGCACAGATAATATAAAGATAAAAATGCAAAGCACCCTCCCTCCTCTCTAACTCAAATTGCCAACAAGGAAAAATTAATAAAGAATTATCTTGCTGCACTACTATGTCTATCTGTTCCCTTATTGTTTTGATTACCAACAAACTTCTCCAGCACGCCCCATTCCTCCTTTTGTAACCCCTCGTCTGTGTATTTAGTATTTGTGCCTGCAGGATCAAGCTGTAAGCTCTTGGACCCCGCCTTTTTGACTGCTGGTTGCCTAATGTGCTGACTCCCGACATGGTTTCCTCATAACACAAGTCACAACTCGTAACAATATTCTAAAATTGGATAAATTCTGATTTAACAGAGATCTAAGCAAATTTTGATTTAGTAATAGGCTACTAGACAATATTTACAACAGAACTATCGAGGCTAAATGTTTAAAAAAAAATTAAAAAATAATAACTAGTGAGAATAGCTGAATAT
Source organism: Procambarus clarkii (assembly GCF_040958095.1). Classification (NCBI taxonomy): domain Eukaryota; kingdom Metazoa; phylum Arthropoda; class Malacostraca; order Decapoda; family Cambaridae; genus Procambarus; species Procambarus clarkii. Next base: position 12,894,142 of record NC_091223.1, on the reverse strand, counting down.
AAATTTAGGACTTGCCTCATATGGGCCCACGGGCTATTCATGCCCGTGCCACCTCTTGGGTGGCTTAATCTTTTTTCAATCATATGGGACAGATGGCTTATTGCAGTGTTGCTTTTATGTTAAAAAAGAGACGACGGTAGGCCTGGAGGAGTCGCGTGTGAGCGTGGAGGAGCCCGAAGTAGCAGGGGAGGAGAGGGTAGTGAGGCTCGTGGTGTTCCGTACCGGGGACACCTCCACCAGCGTCGCCGTCAGGATCCACACTAAGGACGGCTCGGCCACCTCCGGGAAGGACTACTTCCCTGTCAGCAAGGGTGAGGTCATTTTCTTTAAGATGCAAGTAAGTAATTATCAAAGAAGGCACTTAGATTTAAAGATGCAATTGTGTTTGTATCCTGAGACTACTTTTGTTTTGTGACTCTTAGAAGCGCCTTTAAACATAATCAGTCACAGCAATTCTCATTCAGGTGTTAGGTATTCCTGAGGAAATGTGTCAACAGAAGTTAGGCGAACTACAATTTCATGTCAGATCATTTTGCTCTTGCTAAAGAGATTATAGTTGTATGTGACTATTTACAACTGATTGATCAAATGTAATCAATCACGATTGATCATTTGGCGTGGATCAATCACGTAGATTGATTCATCTACATGAAGACCATTCCTTTACATGTATTGTCCTATGTTAAGGCTATCTATGATCAAGACTCGCGAGTATGGTTCTAGCTCTACTCTAGATTAGTGAAACACTAGCGTATAACCTCACATAACTAAAATCAAAACCATTAAAAGAAAACACCCCCTGAACTCTGTGGGGCACTCAATATGTAAACAAACCGGCTAATAAGCCTACATTAAAAATTAAATTCAATAGAAGCTCCACACACACCTTTATTTACTCTTCTACCAATTAATATATCCACACAGACAAAGGTGTAACCTCCGAAGACCTAAGGAAACAATAACTACCACTTAATCTTAATTAGAGAGAGAGACAGAGAGAGACACACCTTCCTTGTACCAGTTTCAGCTCGGCTCTGAGTTGTACCTAGGCCCAGCGTTGCCAGATTTAAATTGCTGAAAGTAGCGAGCTGACGGTCTAAAGGTAGCGAATTTGTAATAAAAGTAGCCTAATTTTTTTTAGTGAATGATATGGGTTTCAAAGTAATATATTTTAATATATAGAGTACACTACACGATGTTAATTGTTTTATTAATATTATTTCTGCACATACACACACACACACATATTATGTATATATATATATATATATATATATATATATATATATATATATATATATATATATATATATATATATATTGTATTTATGTTGCGAAATTCTACATTTCAAATCTTTAGATGTTTGCCCAACATAGAATACCTTGTAAAGACTGTAATAAATTCTATGTTGGGCAAACATCTAAAGAAATGAAATGTAGAATTTCGCAACATAAATACTCTGTAAGACATGGCCAATTGTTTAATGCTTTGTTCGTTCATTTGTCAGAAGATGCTCACCAAATTGATTGGGAGACAGCTTCTTCAATAACGAATTGTAAAAGCACCTATAACAGAAACATAATTGAATCTGCTTTGATACAGATCACAAAAGAAAGTAATTTGAACATTTGCAGTGGTTTATATAACTTGGATCCATTTTTAATTGATCAATTAAAGGGCGATTTGAGTAGGATCATTGGAACACATTTGTCTCACTAATTCATTGTAAATATTTACTATCTTATGCTATGATTATCCATGTGTGGGCCCTGTGTGTGGTTATGAATGGGAGCTGCATCGGATGGGCCAATAGGCCCTCTGCAGTTTTTGTGCTTGATTGATGATTGATTGATAAAGATTAAGCCACCCAAGAGGTGGCACGGGCATGAATAGCCCGTAAGTGGTACAATTTTTTTTTTCCCAGTGTTCTGAGGTTGCATTTAACCATCAAGCTGTTATCGTGGGGGAGGATACTGCTTCACAGTCTTTATGAGGGTGTCCAGCTGCTGGACACCTTTGTTGACCAGGAGAGTGGCTGTGTTGATGGCTTCAGGGTGGCCACTGCATGATTCAGGAACTCTTAAAGCTCTTCTAAGGTCATTGGTTGCTTCACATTCCAGAAGATAGTGAAGTAATGGCTTTTCTGTGACAGTTTGGCAGAAGATGCACTCTCTCTGTCGGGGTTCACCAATCTCCCAGTTGCATCTGTAACCTAGACGTAGTCTATATAGCCTAACTGCTATTTCCCTGTGGATTCCTTTTGGGATATTTAACCTTTCTAATTTGGTTGCCTGAAGATACCATGTTGCAGATGGCGTTTTGTGCTCATATTTGTGTCCACTTATTGTACCTCACCTCACTCCACCATTCTCTCCTGCCTATATACACGTGGTTTTACAAGAATATAATTACTATGCTATGTATCCTCACAATCCCAATGTACCTTCTTGTATATATGTAAATAAATAAATATTTATGTCCAGTACTCGACCTGTAAAATCACTCCTTCTGAAGATGTATTAATATACGAAAGTACTTAAGGAAATTCCTGTTTCAATTTTCCTCCGTGGTCTGACACTGTTATATATATATATATATATATATATATATATATATATATATATATATATATATATATATATATATATATATATTCAACCAGTGAGTGGTAGTTTGTTGTGCATCCCCGAACCCCGACCAGTTGTGTAAGCGTACCGTACCATCCCTTCTCCCCGTTCCATCCCAAATCCGTATCCTGATCCCTTCCGAGTGCTATATAGTCGTAATGGCTTGGCGCTTTCACTTGATAGTTCCCCCACCCCCTGAATAATATTACGAGAGCAGTATTTACGGGCTATTCATGCCCGTGCCACTTCTTGGGTGGCTTAATCTTCATCAATCGAGAGCAGTACGTCCTAACCAGACGTTATATGATGATATCCTGAACAGTTGATAAATAAAAGTAATTGCGGAACTCCGGTTATCTAATACTTATCATAAATGGTATAAAACCTTATCATAAGCCAAGAGATTTGTAGATCAGTGTTTAAAGGGAATTCGGAAGTAATAATAATACAGCTGATGCCATCTGTCGGCAGAAGAGAACACTATCAACTGGCTGGTCAACAGTGGCCATAAGATACAGCTTACGCCATCTGTTGACATCAAATTACACCTATAACAAATTACCCTACAAAATACAACTAACGCCATCTCTGTTTTTTCCAACGCACTATAAATAGCCAAACAGCAACCCATAAGGTGGGTTGTTGTGCTCGGGTAGGAGGTTCCAAGCTCCGCCCACAGATGGTATGGGGGTGCATAATAAATGGCATATCATTGGTAGACACTCTTTGTTGACATTCACACAACAGCCAATCACAGGAAGGGATCAGCTAAAGGCTCCATCCACTTAATAAATCAATCTTTATTCAGCACACCATCCTTGCTTATGACATTCTGCTTCAACTTTAATCTACATAAAAGTGAAATGTTAAGTATTTAAAAGTATTAATATAGTGATAATTAAATACTGCAGGATGTAACGGGTGTTACAGAAACATGGGCTGGCTACCTGAATTTTTACGTTATTATTGGGGGTTGCCTTGACACAAATAATGATACGCTGCTCTGCCCTCTTATTCGAGTAAATTATTCAGTTAGATGGAGATTTCTGTCAGGTTCAAAACAGAAATTGTTGTTCTTTTTCACAACAACCTTGTTGTTGTGCACAAGGACCTATTTCTTAGTTTAAATTTTATTCATAAAAGAGTGTTGGTATTCCCCGCAACAGCCAATCACAGGAAGGTATTTCCGGAAGCTCAGCCTCCTTATGGACTCAGCACATCGCTCTAGCTCATGGCTCGCTGTTTCATCTCTTGTATATACAAACTATGACTTTTTTCGATTACTGTTATAATTAATAATAAATATCAAGGAGATATAAAAGTTTTTACACAAAATGGCTAAATTCTGCCATTAAATGGACTTTGTCTGGTATACATACAAACATACGCCAATTTATTATCATTCATCCATTAATAATTTCTAATGTAATGTATACTGTCTAGTTTTTTTTCCTCTCACCATTACTTGGTGCAATGTTTGAAAGTTGTCTATTTATTTATCGATCTATCTATTATCTTGTATTTATATTTACAAGTTTCTGTGCTTCGAAGAAAACTCTGCATTGAACTGGGACTAATTTATTAACTAATATTATTTAGTATTAAGTAATATTTACAATTATTATTAATTACAATTATTTATAGCTTAGTTACTTTCATGTAACTCGCAATCGTATTCTTAACATTATTAATAGCCCAAATTAGCACACCTTGCTTTTAAATTAGCCCAAAAAGTAGCAAGTAGCGAAATTAAAAATTTGGGAGCGCGGGGCTCTCAAAAGTAGCCCAATTCGCTATTTGTAGCCCAATCTGGAAACACTACCTCGGCCCGGTAGCCACTCACGGCTGCCAACTGTACATATGATTTATCAAAACACTTGTCATGCTTTAGTTATAATTGACCATAAAAGCCATTTAATAAATATTACATAAGTAGTCAGTCTTAGAATCTGGCAAATAATACGTCTGATTGATAATTGACATTTTATATAGGGGGAGTAACACAAGAGTGTGTGTATGTGTGCAATCATTCTTTCGCATGGCAACATTTGCAGGTGGCAATTCTGGCGCACCAGACTGCATGAAACATAGACATAGAAACACTATGTCTATGTTGGACATAGTGTTTGTATGTCCAACATACAAACTCAATCTCACTTCAAGAATATATATACAAGTAGTTTACATACATTAATAAAAACATACATCTTCATCCAATAAAGTAAATATCATATCATTCCACTGCTATTTAAATGCTTCAATAGAATAATAATTATAATTAATACTACAACAGGTTGAAACCATGAACCTGCAAGGTGATAGTTTGAGTACAGAGTTATGATCTAGCGTAATCACTGAGTCATAGCATAGTACAAGTGTTAGCCGGCCGTTTAATTTATGTCTAGGGTACAGCGTCATATCCACGTTTCCTTACAGTAACATTTACATTTATATCTGCTCACGATATGCAGTCTGTGCTATATATTCTGAAATTTTTTCTCTCTATATATATCTTTTCCATCCATATGCTAACCGCGCACTATTTTCCATCTCTCTTGCTAGAAGTGGTGTTTGCCCCCAACGTGACACGAGTGATGGTTGAAGTGACAGTTCTTGGAGACGCCGAGAAGGAGCATCGGGAAGCCTTCACCGTCCATCTCAAGCCTCTGAGAGGCTCCTTTTCCGCCTCCAACGCCGACATTACCACCTCCAAAGCCATTGTTTACATAGAGGTACTGCCCGGTGGTGCCGAGTTGTGCAAGCCTCTTACAGAGTGATTGCTATAACTTTCACTTTGAAATATATATAATTGTCCTTTTATTTAAGTTATTTAAGGAGAATTTTAAGTTTACTGTGACAATTTTGTGCTAATTCTTGCTACTTTAATGTTTGTTATTTAATACAGTATTATAAGGCATAGATGTTTAAGGATGTTTGCTAAGTATAATCTGAGCGATGTGTGGTCTGTCTTGGGACCCTCACAGGAGATGAACATCGTGGCTGATGTGACCTTCCCAGCACCGCCTGTACTGGTCTCTCTCAGGGACTACGATGTAGCCTCTTCTGCTCCAGCCCCCATCCCGGGCTACCCCATAATCTGTGTTACGGTAAGAAGCCTCTGTAGCAGACCTCGTCTTAGGTTACTCTGTTCTCTTTTGACCAGTAACTCCACTGCTAGTCTGTATTGCAACTAGTAGGGTATATCTAACCTTTTTTCTTCAAAGTAAGTCCAATAACAATAGAAAATTTGTGTTCATATGTATATTGCTATTATTTCTATTGCTGCTGCTTCAAATGTTTGATAAATTCACCGATCGACTGTTGTGGTGACTACAATTGAGTTCACCGACGAAATTTGAACAACAACCCATTAGGCTGCTGTTTAAATATTTTTATATAACCTGACCTTGTGCATCGGGTACAGCAACGTGGTAAAAAACTTAGACATACAATGCAATGCAAGTGCTGTGTACTATTTGTAAATAGCAGACTGACTCAAACAATATAATTTAACCTAAGGCAACATTTTCTAGCCTAAGACAACATTTTATAACTTAAAGCAACGTAATCTAGCCTAAAATTGTATTCACGACGTAAAACGAAGGCCAAGTATGTTTTTAAATTACTTTTTATTGACGAAATTATGTTTTGGCGACAAGATCATTGATATTTGAACATGTGTGCTTCGATTTTTTAAACACTATTATAACATTGTTCTTCAGAAAGAGTTCACAGTCAACTTCAGTGAATTTTCTTCTTTGCCCCATAATGCCATCTTGCTACACTGCCGTGCCAACTATTGTGTCACACGGCTGTCACACTGCTGCGCCACATTAGGCATGCAACTCTAGGCACCCGGATTTCGGAAGGACAAGTGGCCTCTGCAGCAGCGAGGGCGTCAACGACAGCTTTACTACATTTCGCTGGAAGGTGGCCGCTCCCTCGGGCCTCGACGGCTTCCACAACGACCTCAAGGACGTCTCTTCGGACACCTTCTTCACCAGGTAGGTGGAAGTCTCCTTGTCGAGGTCTGAAGGGAGGGAGCTTTGATGCAGTCGGGAAAGGCGGGGCGTTTTTTGTTGTGGTCTAGGGGTTGGGGATGATCTCGCTGTGGTCTTGGAGAGGGGGCTCTGCTGTTGTCTTCGTAATTATCTGTTCTGTGGTCTGGTTTAGAATACCTTCTGTGGACTGAGTAGGACTGTATAAATATCTTTGCATTGACATGAGTGGAGTTGAGGTATGTTGGCTGTGATCTTTGCGGAAATATCTTCTTTGTACTCTATCCTGTCTGTCTGTCTGTGCTATTTAAATCTGTGCATAAAATCTGCCTCAGCTACTTTACTCTAATTCCTGTCCTTTACTGCTCTGTAAATGAAGAAGTTCTTTGCCATATCTTATGGGGCATTTAAATACTTAGTTTCTTCCTGCATCTTGTCGTTAATGTCCAAACTGTGTCAAATGCCTTATTATTGTTTATTTTGTCCTTTCCGTTGAGAATTGTGAATGTCGTGATTATGTCTCTCATATTTCTTATCTCATTCAGTGAGATTAAGTTAAATTCCTTTAATCTCTTCACGAAACTCATTATTCTCAGCTCAGGGACTAGTCTCCTGGCATACTAATTGGTCTAGGTGGGACTTATCTTCTCCTGGGAATGAGTGAGTCTGAATGTGGGGTTTCTTTCACTGGGGCGAGTGGGGCGTTTTCAATGGATTCTGGTTGGGAGCTTCTTCACTTGAGTCTGGGTATTGGTGTCTTCACTGGTCTTCATTTCACTTCACTAGTACCATGTTATTTGTCCGTTGGGGATTTTGACGTCAAGTATTACAGTACCTGAGAGGACGGGTTGCAGGGAATCCTATAAAGTCTGAAATTGCTTACCAGAGTTTTTAGACAGTTTTTCATGTGTTCGTATTATGGTATGTTTTGAAAGAGAGCGAGAAGGAGGAGGAGAGGAAAGAAAGGAGAAAGAGAGAGAGGAAGAGGAGGGAGAGAGAAACCCGGGCACCACCGAAGTCTCACAAACATATCTACTTAACTGCTTTTCAATTTCCCATTTGCTTTCCATGATCGTGTGCACTCCACTTGGTCATCCGTCACGCCACACCACCATCCCCCGTCGCTCCACAGCACACGTACCATCACCCTGGATAGTATTTACTTCTCAGCTGGAAGTCGGGTTCAGTGCTTGGCGAGGGCTCACTCGGGTGACGGGGAGGCCGGCCTCGAGCTGGCCTCCCGCCCCGTGACCGTGGCCTGGGAGGGAGGTCTCTGTCCGCCTAGGAAAAAGGGCACCTTTGGAGCCGACCCCTTCACTGCCAAGCTTCAGTACACAGGTGAGTCGTGGAATCAGAATGCAACGTGCGATTTGTTTTGGCGGACTTAGTTCAAAGGTCCGTGTTGAAGGTGGTGTAAGTGTATTGATACCGAGTCTTTAATGAGAATCAATAAACTCGTATCACCTGGAGTGGGTTCTGGGATTTCTACTCCCCAAGCCCGGCCTGGGGCCAGGTTTGTTTTGTGATATTACAGTGATAATGAATGTACGACTATAAACAATATGTACGACTTTATCAGAACTTACGTGAAAGTTAATCAGCATTTGATGTGTGTTTTTGCTCATGTAACTATTTGTGTGAGTTGTTTGTATAGATTAGCTTATGATTGTTTGTGATGATTTGCTTATGTCTTAAGGGAATTCGTGGATGCGCTGCGAGCAAATCAGTGAACCCGTCCAGGGAGGGTGAGGACCCCTTGACCAAAATCAACTAATAGGTGTGTCTGTGTAAGGAAGAAACCCTATAGGCGCAAATTACATTTTAATACATGATATTTTGGCCAAATTTCATCAAATTTGATACAAGAGCCCGTTCTGTACCCAACACCGCCAGGAACCAGGGACCCCAGTCACGCCAACATGGTGCGCCTGGAGGTGGTCATCCCGCACAGGGACGGTATGGTCCCTGTTCTTTCCACCCGTCAACTCGTCAACTTCCAGCTCACGCTGTCCAGGGACGGTATCCGCATTGGCAACCACCGTTGCTCCAACCTGCTCGATTTTCACGAGGTAATGTTCGTATTTGTGATACCATTTCTTTGGAGGTTCTTGAAGCCTTGTGTAAGTGCTGCGATTGATTAGTATAAAACATCATATAGGAAATGTATTGTCTTTCTTACATTTCAACCCAAGTATTTAATATTTTAATAATAATTACATTATCTTAATGCCATTATTTAATACAAAATACAGTAAGGTTAGAATATGCGATTAGATTTTTATCTTTAATCTATTTATATACTTAGTGTATCCAAAATTATTATTAATGTGTTGGTTCAATGCCTTGTTTCCCATTACACTGTCCCCTCACGATCGAACGGTGCCGTGTTCGATTTCCGAACAGAACGGAATGCTTGGGCACATTTTCTATACACCTGATGCCTTTGTTTACCTAGCAGTAAATAAGTACCTGGGAATTAGACAACTACTGCGTGAAAGCATCCTGGTAAGGTCAGTCGTTGGCCTAAGGGAATCCGGATGGGCCTATAAGAACGCCTGCCTCTCCCCGTCAATGGGGAACCATCTCTCACACTGTCATAACTCTCCCTTTCCACATTAATAACCCTTCCCTTGAGGTCTTGTGAATTATTTCTTTTCTGGCGAACAGGTGAGGACGCAGCGTGGGTTTGTGACTAACATGACCCGAGGACCCGAGGTGCTGGAGGAGCTGGAACCCTACCAACACTCTCTCTCCCTACGCTCGCCCCCGACGCTCAGGTGAGGCATCTTTTCTCCTTCATCAATGTCCCTGCCTGCCTGTCTCCCTCCCTCCCTGCCTCCCTCCCTCCCTGCCTCCCTGCCTGCCTCCCTCCCTCCCTGCCTGTCTCTCTGCCTGCCTCCTTCCCTGCCTGTCTCCCTGTCTGCCTCCCTCCCTCCCTGCCTGCCTACAAGCAGACATTGTAATTAATCTTTTGATATTCGAAATAATTCAGGAAACTGAAAGAGGTACAAACCTCTTATCTGATTTTGCAAGCCTTCTTTAGTTTAAATTCCCCAAAAGTTTCACATTCGAAGCAATATTGTAATGTAAGAATTACCCGGTACGTATAGATTTGATATGGATCTGAGAGACTGCCTGAGAAATTTACTGAAATGATCATCAAAGAACAATATTGGAAGTATTCAAGTTGTTACTGATGAGAACATGCAAAAACAAGTGTTCCTGCTACTTAAAATAATAATATTGCAAGTAATGAATTTCACTATGGAACGAATGGTGGAAATATAATTCGAGAATATTTTGTCATGCCAGAACAGGACTATGACACTGGCATCAATGACAAGTAGTTGAGAGACAGCGTATGGACAAGTTCACTGGAGTCTTCGTCTGAGCTACGAAATTTAGCATTCTAGTCTCCAGTCCCTCTGTAAAACACCTGTTAATTTTCTGATATCTTCCTTCAGACAAACACAAAAAGAAAGCGTTTAAACATTAACAGTAGATTACGTAGACATTACCCATTACAGACGACAAGTAATCTACTATAATCTACTCTGTTTTTGGTGTTTCTATCTATGTCAGCTCCTCCTACTCATCTCTATCTTCTGCCTTCTCGAGGCACTTAGTCAGAAATCTGTCATTGGAAGGTTCTACCGAGCGCTGGAGGTGGAGGCGTGCGTGTGGCGGTGGGTCGGGTACTACACCATGACGGAGCTGGTGTCGCAGTGTGGGGGCGTGGTAGCCACCGAGGGTCAGGTGTTGGACGCCGTGCAGAGCTTCGTCAGCGTCCTCGTGCCTCTCTATGTCTCCTACGTCTTCCACTCTCCCGTAGCCACAGGAGGCTGGCAGCACACAGACCTCTCCACCCGTCTAAGGTGAAACTGATTACCAAACTTCTTTACGTGAAACTGAGTATCAAACTTCTTTAATAACAGGACAGATCCTGTTATTTTTTCTTTTATTATTGCTGTTATTATGTCAACCCTAATATTATTACCGTCGTTATTTACTCTCGTGTAGAATACAACTGACTGTATTCCCTTCACATCCAGCATGAGCTTTGTTTACGACACCGCGATCCTCTGGAGGCAAGGTATCGGAGCCCCCGCGGAGAGTGAACTCGCTGGCGTCCTGTACCCGACCTCCATGAGGCTTCGTCCTGACGGCCGTCTGGTGGTCACCTGCCGCACCCAGCCCAGGTATGCGAAGGTGGAGTACAATCCAGGCCACGGAGACTGAGGTAGATCTGCGAAACTTAAGTGTAAGCTGTAGAGTGAAGGCATCGTGGAAGCACGGTCTTGTGGCGGGCACTCTCCCTATAGATAGTGTACGGATAGAAGATACTGTGCGGGTAATGAAAGGGTGGAGGTAATCTTTTAGTATCCAGGGAAGATGACCTTGTGGTGTAGGTAAGAACTTGAGGTTTAGCGGAGGCCAAGGCGAAGGTAAGGTGAATCTTGAGTGATCGCGATTATTGACAGGGCGAGTCTGAAGTTGTACAGCCGTGTACTGGCCCAGTACAAGTCACAGTAACGGCGCCGGAACAATAAAGTCAAACACCACGCAGCAGAAATATGAAGAATGATATCGTCCTGCAGCACGCCATGGGACCGGGCTGGATCACGCCATGGGACCGGCCTGGATCACGCCATGGGACCGGCCTGGATCACGCCATGGGACCCGCCTGGAGCATGTCATGGGACCCGCCTGGAGCATGTCATGGGACCCGCCTGGAGCATGTCATGGGACCCGCCTGGAGCATGTCATGGGACCCGCCTGGAGCATGTCATGGGACCCGCCTGGAGCATGTCATGGGACCCGCCTGGAGCATGTCATGGGACCCGCCTGGAGCATGTCATGGGACCCGCCTGGAGCATGTCATAGGGCAGGTTTCATTACTGTGCATGAATGTTTTCGTATTACAGACAGTGACAGTAACGTGGCTGAAAATTAAACATCCAACCCACACATCTGAAGATAAAGGTGCCGTCCTTTCCGGTCCGTCCTGGATCATTATTATATCATTTATTGTACTGCATTTCAATTAAACATAATATTGTATATTTTTTATTAGGATGCATCGTGTTTTGCAATATTGCATAATATTTTATTATATTGCATCGTGTTGATCCAGGTTCCGAGGGATATTCGTAGAGAAACACAAGGCGTCAGAACACATCAGCTCTGTGACCAGTGATGACCACCCTGACCTGACCTTCAGCCTTGACCTCCTCCGCTCCCAACCCACATATGCTCACCCAGAACAACACTGGCAGTTCGTCTCAAACTTCGCGGTAAGTCTCATGTTTGGAGATGGTTACTACTTACATACACAAAAGAAATGTTTTACAATCTAAACACTGTACTAGATGTTTGTGGCTGCCATGTCCACTAGTCCATCAACAGCTGAAAATAACTAGACATGTTTTCTGCGGCTCTTCTAAATTTTCAGTGTAATACCCAAGACTCACTATATTGATCTTGCAACTGAATTTGAGCTATATTTACTGTAACATTCCGTATTTTTGTACTAATTTGTTACCAGTGTGATGTGCTTAACTGTTCTCTCCTGATAATTAACTTTTTATTTATGAACATTAAATGTAACTAAATAATTCTTCTTAGGCTTCACTGCCGGACCAGAGATTTATAAGTTTGTGAGCTTATAACTTCATTGTGTTAATTATGAGAAACTTATGAAGATATAATTAGCTCCTTTGTCGTTGCCTTCTGAATCTAATACACCTTTAATGCTGATGTTTTGAGCTTAATTTGCAAAATTATAAAGGAATTTAAAAATACATGTTTTCCCGCGCGAGACTTAATCCTGTAGCATGTCCGGCGATGTGGTTATGACGACTAAATAGGCCTAGCATGCAGACGATGAATCACAATAACGTGGATGAAGATAAGATGACCAAACCACATATCTTGGGACAGTTAGGCCTAGCATGTGCTAAGAAAACAACCGTCTTTTCACCGTGCCTCCTCCTTCTGACAGTAAAGAAACTACATACAATTTTCTGAACACATTTTGTACTTTCAGGTTCGGGACTACAGTGGGTCTTACGTCGTACATCTCCTGGCGTGTACAGTGGTTGAGGATGTGCTGTTCTCCCAACCCCTCGTCTGCAACCCCAGACATCTCATTCCATTCCTCCTTCAGGTAAAAAAATTTCAAAATACTATCACGAGCCATAGTTTATTTACTCCCCATCCCCAGGCGAGAGGGATATCGGAGTCAAGGTTGGAGAAAGTCCAGGTGAACGAACTTTGACAGGTTCATTTATCTGATAATGCTTCCTGGCGTACCCAAACCAAAATACTTTATGACGTCACCATAGGGGAGGTTTAAAACAGCTTATCCTCATCAGCACAGCCCGTCCTCGTTAACAAGGGCCAAATATTCATTCCATACAACCACCAAACCTAGTTTATGATTGAAAAACACTTTACAATCAACCTGTCTTTATGGTATGTTTATTCTAAGCTTCGGCTGACCCTAAAGACTCATTCATCAACTGTAACATGTTAATTAAAAAATTGTGCATATTAAAATTGTGCCTTTGTTCAAATCGCAAACGCTATTAATGCTTCACTCACATACTTCAAATACAAATAATCGCCAACAGAACCTAAACAACTAACCTATTCCTAACTACACACAGAACTTTAATATATAAATGAGAACAAACCTATTTTAAGTACACAATACATTAAAAATGATGTATGCGTCTTGTGAGACGGCCGGCCCTTTAATGAGCCTAGCCTGAAGACAGGTTGAAATCCTATGCAATATTTAATCTATGGCATCTTAAGTTTTAATTAAAAAGTTGCGATGATGTCGACAAACCAAACTTTCCTCAAAGATCTTAGACCCTACTTCTCTAGACTAGGATAAGATCCACCAGATTCACGTTTTGCAAATTCTATACCACTAAAAAACGTTTGTTTCTTTATAGGGTAATGATTAGTATCTGAGCCTAAAATATTCGTGGTTCATGTTCGAATTCCGCCTACTCCTATATATGTAAAGGCAATTACATTTCAGGTTCGCTTCCAACAAGTGTCCGACCCTGTGCCAGAGCAGTTCACCCTCAGTACACTCTTCCACCTAATGAGACAGCGAGAGCTGTGGCTCTCCGATCTCACCACCGACTTCGAGGCTGAGTCTGATGTCTCCTTCTTTCCTGGTGAGTTCGCAGGCTGTTCTCAAGTTCAAGTATGTTATTGAGACAAGAAAAAAATACACCTCAAAGGGATAGAGTAGATTAGGCTATTTCTACCCCCCCCCCCTCTATTTCAAGTAAATTCAGTGAGTACAAATTCACAAATCACAGTACAAGAATCCTATTTAACATTGCAGGTTAATATAGTAAGCACAGCATATAAGTGTTAGACTCTTGGAGGAGGCTGTTCTCCTGGTGAGTCTGTAGGCTGCTATCCTGGTGAATCAGTTGGCTGCTACAAACTCACAAACATTATTACATTATTTGTAATTTGGCTAATATAGACTAATGTGTTAAAGCTCCAAATTTATTTAAACAATAGTGTGAATAACATGCGTGTAACCTGCAACACCCTGAGGTCATTGATTCTGTACAAAACACAAATACATACGTGGCATTTATTCCAGTGTTCGTGTACAACAGGTGACAGGATCTACGGGCGCGTGATGATCAACCAGTGCAGGCTCTGGGGGCGGGCTTCCGCGTCACACTGGAGAAATGCTTCGTGTGTACGGGCGTCGACGGCTATTGTCCCCAAGTACAACCCCGAGACGAGCGAGTATGGCTGCGTCGCCGACTCTCACACCTCCTCCATAACTTCAAGATTATTGTTAGTAAATGGTTGTACAATTTTATTTACCAGAATTTTCCTGAAGGCCACTAACGCTAGTGGCCTTGATGAGGACAGGAGGTTGGCGGCTTGTCAATGGTCCCCCCATTTGTCCTGACGATTTGTTTTGTCAAGCTAATTTTAAACATTCATCAGATTTTTGGCATTTATGGCTTCAGTGGATAGGCAGGTCCATTGTTTATACCTTCTGGAGGAAAAATCATCTGTTGTACATAATGATTATTGAAAAGTATCTTCGTGAAAAAATATTGTTTTACTTTGTCTACTTGTATTTTGAAGATACACTGATTAGGATATAAAATTATGCTATGCCTAAATATTCCATCATTATGACTGTAAAATATGTGAATATAGTAAGCTAAAATTCGAGTTCAATTCGCAGACAATAATGACGGTAAATCCGTACTTGATGACATAATTACTTCAGGACCGCGGGGCGCCAGAGACGGTCAGTCAGGAGTACCTGAATGTGGGTTTCAACGCTCGCCTGGCCATCGATGACCCAGAGCCTGATGTAATTAGGCTCCTTAACCAGCCTGGTGCTGATGGCTTCTCTCTGGATTCCTCTCCGCTCTTCCAGGTATGTTTTTGGTTCAACAGAACACATAGCGCTGATTATTATGCAGAGCAATACCAAGTTGAGAGGAAACTACTCATCAAATCAAAAGGGTTTCGTAAAATTCGTTGCTAAATCCCTTACAAGGTGAAATGCCATCTCGAGTAAAGCCTGCTCTCAGCTTGGTGTTTCTCATGTACAATGTTGATTGATTACAACATTGCTTACCTAGTGTACTCTAAGTGTAATGAGTGTTTCTCATGAATATAAAACATTTTCGCAACATGTGATTTTAGCAAAGTGCTTTTGCGAACGTGTACATAAATGTTTACCTTTTTCTTCACGTATCCATCGGCATTCACATTTTTACTAAATTATATAGGAATCCCACGGGCGACAGTGGTTTGTGCACTGCATCTACACAGTCCTCTCGGAAGAGAAGGCAGCACGAGGTATTGGTAAGAGGGATGTCACCGCTCAAGCAGCAAGTTACCACCACGCCCTCAGTACGGTGAATGATATCTTCCCCTGGGCTAATCGGTCACACTTGAAGTATAGATTCTCGAGCTCATATGGGAATGTCTTGCGTTCATCCCATGATTCTTCAAATTTTGAAAAAGATAGCAAACATGCAGATCTTGCGTCTGAGGGAGACGCCAGGGTGAAGAGGGCTAACTTAGAGTCACTCCCTGGGAGGAACAACGGAAGAGGCACCAACATGCATTGCCTGGCACTGCAGCCCAGACGGCACACCTCAGGGTCCAGCCTTCACAATCAGGTAGTTATTATTTATATATTATTTTGTCTTCGTAATTAATGTCCTCATAGTTTTTAATTGTTTAAATCTGAATAATTAGGTCTACTGCAGGTTTAGGCTATCAACCGAGTTCAAAATTCATGATCGAAAGACGAGGATAATAATGTTTAATTCAGTTCAATTCAAATGATTTTGATTTCATAAATATGTGTACATTTATAGTTGGGTTATCAAACTTTTGCCAAATATCCTGACTAAAAATAAAGATTACCTTAGTCCTAAAGTGTGTCTAGGACTAAAGTAATCTCGAGAAGTGGTATACCCTTCTCGGTGTATATGTAGAAGTCTCATAGTTGACTGTTCTGGACTCACAGTCGGGGATCCCGGGTTCGATTTCCGAGCGGGACAGAAATGGTTGGGCACGTTTCCTTTCACCTAATACACCTGTTTATCTAGAAGTAAATAGGAAGTTAGGAAAGAGTTGTGGGGTTGCGTACTGGGGGGGGGAGGTCAGTAGTTCGACCTAAGTGGGTCCTCGATACAAGCCTGTAATGACAAAACTAATTATTATATCACCTTGTCTCTGTTCAACCAAAGAGTTTAGTCAAATGTTGTTACTGTGACCTTCCTCACAGGGTTCCGAGTTCCGTCATATAGGTGTGGTGTCGGGTGTGGGGTGCGTGGTCGTCTTCTTGACCTCCATTGTCGCTATGGTCGTCGTCAGGAGTCGTCGTGGAGAGGTCATCTCGTCTGGGTACATAGCTGTCTCACCCGCCACCACCAGCGGCCACGTTGGGGAGACCCGTTATTACCACACATGTGAAGAAAATACTGAGGTGTAAGAGAAATGTTAAAAGTAGAAAACTGGATTCAAATTTGAAGAGTATCAAGTGTTGAGGCTATCACCCAGTGATACCAAAGTTGAAATGTTAACCAATACATGTTAAAATGCATCTTGCGTCTAAGTTGCCTAAGACACCAAAGGAGCTAAGAAATTAGTGCTGATTCTTCGGAAGGTTTAAGTTTCTTTTTGTTTTGTGAGATTTCCGACATCACTTACATGTGATACTGTCATATGACACTGTCTCTGATCAGAATTACATTTCACCATTATAAATTCACATTAATGCATGCATAAATCTGTGTTTCTATGTCTTTACATATGTAGCTTAGCCTAACATTTTAAAAGCACTACGATCACCTTCTGTGATTGTTCAATAAATCTCTGAACTGTATGTTTGACAAATCTCTCACCTTGTCCATGGAGGACAGAAGAAAATGTATATATGCTAGTTAGCATTGTAAATGTCTGGCCACGTCTGTGGTAGAAAATAATAATAATAAAACTGCCCCATGACACTGCCATATGATACTTCCATATGACACTTCTCTATTGCACTGCCATGTACTTGTTATTGCCATAGATATTTTGTACCTTTTAAGTGTTTCACTGTTTATTTACTTTATTGTCCAAGCACAAGTATTACTAAAGATTGTTCATTGTTCATCAAGTCTATATGATAGAATGTATTTTCTTCAATATGTCATCTGTGATTATATGTCATGCAAATAAAAGAAGTTATGCAGTATATTAAAAAAATCATAAGTGTTATATCAACATCGTTAGCCCACGTTTGTCCCGCTGGGAAAGCATTATATGCTCGAGGAGCGTTGAATTTACGCTGATTAATTGTTATGTTAACGTCATATAATTAAATTTGCCCCTGGTGAGGGTTATGGCCATGGCGTTAGAGCTGCCTTGGTGGCGTCTAGCGCACGACAACCTTATTGTATAATGGTTGAATAGAATAATAACATAGTACATATTTCTATCTGTTATTACCAAACATGCAAAGACTACTTGATGGTAAGGGCATCATTATACCTCAGGCATCTCGTCGATCGTTCTTGTTCAAAATAATATTTAATATTTTTTGTACAACTTTAACCTATTTATCAAATAATGCTTTGTGCTTTAGTTAGTTTTTATTCTTAGAGTACCACGGCATGTAGTGATTTTGTAAGTTTTTTTGTGTGAAATTTGCCTTATTTATGAAGATGTTTCTCGAATTAACTTACTATGGTTAAGAGGCTACAGAGAATAATTTTATATATCTCAAATTTGAGTTTAATATTTATAACATAGATTGAATTTTTTGTTGTATTGATTTAATGTGTAATTTTCTTCATAGTTCACTTTGTATATGATAATTTTAGTTTTGAATACTGATAGGTCAACTTAAGACAAGTATAACACCATTAGTGATAGTGATATGACAGCCCATCCCCCTGTTTTGTTAGTACTTATAGTAACGATGAAGACCATAGTATATATACCGACGTACAACGCAATTAGAAAAGTAGAAATCGGTACTATTGGACAAACCGGAAAACGATTTTCTACTTATGTTGCAAAGACAAACTAAACTAAACTAACCTAAGCTTCCAAGGCCTAATACACACTATCTAAGGCCTAATATAGTACATATGTGTGCAATACTAGGCCTAGGAATATTTAAGTTTGTTTTTAAGTTTCATTTTTCGGACTATAAAATGAATAGTACAAAGTTGTACTGTATTAATTGCTTAGAACGGCAATCTTTGTACTATGGTCCCCATAGTTGCAAAAACTACTATCTAAATAGGAGAATGGATTGACCATGAGGCAATTATTTATATAGTAACAAGTATAAATATATTTCTAATCCTTATTACAGATTTTTATTATAATCCCTCGAAGCCTATGATTTTTGTTCTCATTGTAAACTGGACAGCATATATGTTCACCTATATAATACCGGCCAGACAATGCAAACTCCCAGAGATCAAGTTTAAGTTAAGTAAGTTCATTGAAATGATGAAATATATGTCAAAAGGATAAAGTAGCTTAGGCTATTTCTACCCTCGTCTATTGAAGGTCCCTCAAGGAGCTAAGAAATCCATACAGTACACAAATATTAATCATATTTTACATTTCACATTACAATAGTAATCACGTGATATATATGAGATCTCTTATCGATTGTTGCACCTGCTAATTCTTGTTTTGGTAGAGGTAGACTAAAAAAGTTGGAGAAAGTATAAAATGAAGTCATGAGAATAATCTTAGGATGCCTAAGAAATGCTATGATTGATATAATGAGGATGGAATTGAACTTACAAAGTATTGGGGATAGAATTTCAGAAATAAATGTTGTTTCGGCGATTGGATTAATAAGAGGCTGGGGAGAGAATGAATTAATTCTACCACTTCAATAGGTGGGAAGATATGAACAATGCATGTTAAAGTATAAGAAGAAAGCGTCTATGAGATCCTTATGTTCTAATGTTACAAAGTATAATGTCTTTCAAGAATATGTTGAATTGCCAATGAAAAGTTAACACCATCATGAAAGGAATGTAACATAGATGTAGTAATTATTTATCATTATTATTATTATTGTTATTATTAACTATACAAATTCCATGTACGCTCACATATGGGCTACTGTATCGAAGCATCAAGACCTCATCTTCAGAAGGACATATCTTCCTTGGAGATTTAGAAGGTATGTCTGAAGATGTGTCTGAAGATATGTCTTCCTTGTTGCACAACACAGTGCAACAAAAGTCATCTGAGAACTAAGTTGACTCTCATGCCATGAAAGGAAGAGGGCCACAGGACTAACATCACTGCAAATCAGACATGCCAGGTCGAAGCTTATTGAAACTTTTAAAATGCTGAACAAGTTGAAGGATATTAATCTAGACCATTTCTTTAAGAGGTCAGCTGTAACACCTTCAAGCTTAACAATCCACAACGTAGGACAGAAAACTGGAGATGCTTTTTTTTTATTCATGGAGCTAACAACCTGTGGAACTGTCTACCTGCCGAAGTCGTAAATGCCAAGTTATTACTGCAGTTTAAAATCCAGTTGGAAAAAAATATCTCAGGAAAAAATGAGGTGGGGTACCTTTGACAAGCTGCCAGCTTCCTGTCCCCGTCGTCGCTACTAGATAAATTCAAGTAAATTGACTTCGTTTGTATAAAAAAAATATCCTCAATTCGATCGTGCCTTCGCGGGCCAACACGAGGTTGAGAATCCACATGAAATGGACGTTACAATCATTAATAATTTTGTTGTATTTGTGTCTATCATTAAACATAAGTACGTTGCAATTATATCTAAAAAGAGTTGATAACAATTAAGGCTGATATAGTGTACTTTATGGCACACATTTTTGTTTTTTATGTAAAATTATCATTGATCGCAGGCGTGGTTGCCGGGACGGCCGGTGGCGGCGCTGGCGTCTTTGTTGTCATTGTAGTTCACTACCAGAGTCAGCTGAGAGGGTAACAGCCACATCCTCTGCCTCTATATTGCTTATATTCTTAAGCGCCTGCAGGTGTTATCTGGCGGTGAGGGGCAGGAAGTGCAAGTATCGGAAAGGTAGTCAAGGCTCGATAGGCATTATGTATTTTTATCATTTTGATTGGAAGATACTGGTGGAGGACGGCATTGAACCGTTTGGGCAGTGGCCGGACGGACAAAAGCCACTTGGGGTAGTTAATATGATAGCACATGTAGTAGTTAATATGATAACACGTGTAGGTCTTGGTGACATTTCCCTGTATCTTGGTAATTGGAGACTGTATTATGCCGCATAGAGAGCGACTCAAGGTCAATAAAGAATGGGAGTAAAGTTTCAATATCTCTGATCTCGGAGATAATGATTTTATTTCGGAAAGCTTAATTTTGGTACGATTTTATTGTAGAATTGACCGGTAATGGGTTTAGTGCTCGTTGACGTTAAGGAATTCTTAAATTTGATTGTAAGTCTAGGAATGCACTTTATTATTTGAACTGTTGAAGGGAAATTTGTGTTCTTCACTGTTAACCTTGAATATCTGTTTGTGGGATGAATGCTTATTACAAGGATTGACAAAGTCGGGAGAAGATTTTCTTTGAGTTCAACCTTAATTAGGTGGATATCTTGATTTATATAAGTACATGTTAAAATTTTTAATTTTCTTTGAAAGCATAAAGTATATAAATAGTTTTAATTAGACATTACTTGTATCTTATACTGTACATAAAATGGGTTAGATCATTTGGCTTTAATGCAATAATAATAATACTTGTCAGATCATTAGCTTAGCCTACTACAATGGTATGATGTAGTAGTGGATGATGTGTGCGTTACAGTTATTTGATTATGCACCGTTGGGTCTAGTTAATAACAGGTTATTGACTGGTTGGATAGTCTCACTCTTTGTTAAGCAAGCCTTGATTAGCCAAACCAGCTTCCTGTCCTAAACTATGGTATATCACGTCATGTCATATTTTGATAAATTTAATGGTTTATTCATTTTTATAAATGTACAAACATAATTGTAATCTTTTTCAGTGTGAAGCAAAAGTTGACATATGCATATAAATTAAGACATAAGCCAATTCCCAGCTGAGATGGAAACAAATGGGCATAGTTTCATTCACCCTGATCCCCCTGTTCACCTAGCTGGAAATAGGTACCTGGGAGTTAGACAGCTGCTATGGGTTGCTTTCTGGGGATGTGTATTCACCTAGTTGTGCTTGTGGGGGTTGAGCTCTGGCTCTTTGGGCCCACCTCTCAACTGTTAATCATCTGATTTTGTATTTTTTCTTTTCTCACCACATCCCCTCCCTTCCCTTACTCTAGGAAGCAGCCTGTAGCAGCTGTTTAACTCCCAGGTACCTATTTACTGCTAGGTGAACAGGGGCATCAGGGTGAAAGAACTTTACCCATTTGCTTCTGCCTCCACCGGGGATCGAACCTGGACCCTTAGGACTACGAATTCCAAGCACTGTCCACTCGGCCGTCAGGCCCCTGTGTGTGTGTGTGTGTGTGTGTGTGTGAGAGTGTGCATTAGAAATACTTGTAGTAAATAAAATAGAGGATAAATAGATTGGTTAGAAAGGTGGTGTCCAAGAGCTAATACAGTAGCTCAATTCTGGAGATACAAATAGTAAATACAGATTTTAAAATGGGGTAGTTTACCTTAAATAATATGTATTTATATCACAAAATGAAAAATGAGTCCGAGAAATGTGAACACATGCCATGAGGGTCATCAAAAAGTAGAATGTGCCAAGAGTATTGGTGGCCACCTACTTCAGCTTCAAGAGCAAGTAGCCATCGCAGCCAGGCTGATCTAATAACTCGAGTATGCTGCTTACCTGACTGGCTTTGCTGAATAGCTAGCTGGTAGTCTACCTGGCTGGCTATCTGAATGGCTGGATGGCTAGCTGCCAGTTTCCATGGGTATCTGTCTAGATCACTGTTACAGTAGAAATGTAAACTACTGTACAATCTCTTCCTTTTCGAAGTTCACCCTGTTCCTTTTCTGTCCTACTTTGTTCTCTCTTAATCTCTCAATTTTTGCCCCTTGCATATGATGTTCTTGAGATGCTAATTTAATCCCTTTCCACATTCTTCCTTGCAGAAACCTTAGTCCAACCATCTGGTTTCCCACCCTCCAGCCACACCATCTGATATACATTACATCTAATCTTATGCCCTCCATCACCTTGCCCCTGTACGGTATCTCAGCATATCCATAGATAAAGAACAAATCCACAAGGGCCGTGACAAGGATTCGAACCTATGTCCAAGTAAATTCAGTAGAATTTCTGGTTGCCATTCTTATACCATGTCGTAGCTCAGTCTATTAAGGCAGCGTCTGGGATGCTCTCGGCCATAGGTTCGAATTCTCGTCATGGCCCTTGTGGATTTGTTCATTTGATACATCACGCTATTGTGATTTCTATGGTATGTAATATTATTGTGTGATATATATGGCATATCCATAGATATGCCATATATACAGTACTAATAGTCTATATCCTCTTTTTCTGTTCCTCCAGTTATCTGACTTCTCATTTGACAGGCAATTCTGCAATTAGGTACTGTATATTGCAAAGCTACTTTGTTTTCTGTTGAAGTGGATTAAAGATTTAAGTGAATAATATACAAACTTATAATACCATTAAGTGTGTATCCAGGGGTGTAAAACCTTGCTTGGTATTCCAAGGGGTTACATTTTAATACATGTTGACTGTATTATTATTATAATTTTTGTTTGACCTACTGGTATAAATTTTTCCATTTGTCCTATTTTTTCAGGAATACAGTTATGATTATAGTATTATATAGTATGAATTAACTGTATTAATCATTAACTGAGGATATTGTATCAGATCACAATTCCAAAATAAGTAAAGAATTTACATCACTTAGGTCATAGACCCTTTAATTCATTATTCCCTTTCAACACCCAATTTCCAAATTTCATGAGGTTGTGGAGGTAAAAAGCTTGGAGAAAAAAAATATATATAGTGCAGAAAAGGACTATATACTCTTAGATAATAATAAAGTAAAAGGTGTACTTTTGAAGAGGAAGTAAGGCTGATGGTTCGATGTGGTACAGGAGTTAAATGAAGCAAAAATTTAAAGAAGTTACTTGGATTTAAAAAAAATCGTAATTGCATTTTGGAGAGGGGTGGTGGAATTTAGATAAACAAAATTTATTAGTTTATAGGGGATACTGTACTAGCAAAAATGTTATCACTCAATGTAGAAATTAATATATGAAATGGTAGTCAGGCAGCCATTAGTTGGGATTTATACATGTGGTGGTATGGCAGTAGGCCAAAAACTAGCTCTTGCAGGGAGACAAGACAGGATGAGATAAGAGACCTTGATTACAGCACTGTACCATATTTGTTACTGACCTGGTTTATATATCCTATTGGCAGTTAAAACAAACGTGCTATGCAGTACTGTATAATGAATGTCAGTGTAATGTATACCTGTCTGTAAATTTCTTTTGATAAATTTTATTATTTTGTTTTCAGTTACGCTATACATTGCTCAGAATTTGGTGCCAATTTTATTTAAATTTAAAAAGCAATACTAGTGCATGATTGATAGATTCAGCAAGTAAAATATGCCTGGTAGATGTTAATGGAAAGTGTTTTACTCTAGTTTGAATGGGTAGTTGAGATGAATTCACATCTCTGTACAGTATCTACTAGGGCCAAGACTGTCTTTTGGACATTTGTATGAATTATCTGAGTGTCAAGTTGATCTATGGTCAAAATGCTTAATGAAATGCATTTAAAATTCCCCGTTGTTGGGGGGATGGGAAGCCTGTACTTGAGCTTAGCGAGGTCCCCCCTAGGTCAGCTATTGACTTTTCCCGGGATGCAACCCCATAAGTTTCCAAATGGTTGGGCACCATTTCTTTCCCGCCATCCCATCCCAAATCTTTATCCTGACCCCTTCCCAGTGCTATATAGCCGTAATGGCTTGGCACTTTCTCCTGATGGCTCCCTTCCCTTCCTAACACCCAGGTACTTATTTACTGCTAGGTGAACAGAGGCATCAATTGAAAGGAAAGGTGCCCAACCATTTGTGCCCTGCCTATGATCAAACATAGCATCCTCAGTTGAGAGCTGAAAGTCATTCATTGGCCTTGGGGGACCTTGATAAGCCTAATAGGCTTCCTGCCCTCAATTATGGGAAACGAAAAAACCCACTGCTGTTAATGTTATATATATGACAGCCATTATTAAAGTATTTTTGCCTGTTAACGGGTATTGCCGGTCATATTAGAGTAAAACAAAAATAGGTTGATAGGTATAGTCGAGATAAATTGGGTTACACATGTTTCTGAGGGAGTAGGTTAAGAGATTGTTACATTAGTATTTGCTGTTATTTGCATTACATTAAGCTTTAGAATTTGGCTCACCTTGACCTTTCAGCATGGTTCTTTGTTCATCTGATTTACCTGGAAAACACATCAAGATGCCCATAGGTACTAAGGCATCACCCTCAAAGAAACAAGGAGCTGCTTCTGCCTTCTATGTTTCATGCTTTGAACGGGCAAGTGTCTTGATGTTATAATTGTAAAGTAGTTGCACGTCTTCCAAGTATTAAAATATGTACAGTACTGTAATTAGGAAAATATTTGATTCTTAGGTTAAGTAGTATTTTTCCCCTCTAGGTTGGTAGTTATGATAATTGACTTGTATATACAGTATATGCATGTAAGAATTAAGAACACTTAAGTGTTCTAGTATGGTATACTAGGAAAAGGTATTAACAATATTCTTCTGACAACTATTTCACAGAATGACTTCAGAACTTCCCTAATAATAAACAACTGCAACCCATAAAGTACAATGGTCCTTTGCTATACATGATATCAGGTTTTTCCCATAATTCACTGTTCATGGTGTAAGTACTTTATACAATTCATTTTTCATGATTCAAGCTTGGTATTGGTGTGGTGGCAAAGCTCTTTGTTTTATGTACTGTACAGTATTGCAGTTACTATACATTGTTAGTTTTCATGATTTTAAGCACATTTTAATAACATTCTTGCCTTCCCCCCCCTTCATTTCTAACATTATACAGTACTCATCTGTATAATTAACTTGCATGTGGAAATTTGCATTCTAATTGAGGCTTGCCTATTTGTGATAGGGAAGCCTCAATTAAACTCATCATTATTGAGTACAAATCTACTTTAGAGTATATTTGTGGCTTGAATATTTTATGAAAATGTTAACATATGTGCTTTATTGAGAGAGGAGTGGAGTTTAGGAGGTCTATGGGATGCATATTTATTTTTCCTACATAATTGCTTGAAATTTGTGAAGACATGTTCCTACCGACATTTTCATGGGAGGTACATCTATCATGATTGTGAGAATACAGTTGTTTATTATGAAAGTTCTGAAGGTCTTCTGTGGGAGAATACAGTATTGTATTGATAAAAAGTGCATCATATTTTCATGCTATAATTATATTTTCATATACTGTATATTAAACTGGAGAAAAAGTTGTGTATAAAAGGGACTCTCATTTTTGTGCCTTTAAAGTTACGGTACAGAAATATTATACTGTACAGTATTGTACTGAGTATTCTGCTTTGCAGTCATTGTGATACAGTACATTGATGTACACAAGGGAGTGATGCTGTACTAGTTCAGTTGTGCGTGTTCTGTATTTTGTTTATGAATCATTAGAAGTCTGGCGCTTGAAGGAATTCCTACTGTATTTTGGTGTTTGAGGAGAATGCTAAATACTGGCAATATATGCAAAGTTAGGAGTAGACTCTTTTGGAATGGCATTATAAAACCCTTTATAAGGCAACTTTGCCCATGTGTAAACAACATACACATGCAAACCCATATCCACTCCCCCACACGTGCCCACACCCATTCCCACTCCCACTTCATTTCATGTTTCCTGCCTGAATGAAAACAATCCTTTGTAATAAACTGAAGTTCACTGTACCTGTGTGAAAAAATTAACTTTTTATAAGCTTATGGCTATTTTGTATTTATTTACTAATTTACAAAAAAGTACAACATGTGAAAGAGAAGATAATGAGTCATAATTCTTTGCTTCTTGGTTTGCAGATGTCAAATATTACAAGTCCTCAGCGATTTTCTGGGACCTTTGACCACTTCTATGACGGGCCCTATGAACCAGATATTAGCACCCAGATGAAGGTTCCCAAAAGAATACGAGTCACAGGTAACACACATTCCATTAGAAAAGTTGTTATAAGACAGTGCCTAGGCTGTGTTGGTAAAACGTGTTCAATATATGATGGCGAAGGCTTGGGCTAGTTGTGTCGGTTGTACTATAAACACCTTGTCTGGTATTTGTTGGTTAAAAGTGAATTTTGTTGTCCCTGTCACATAGTGCTGAGGAGCATTAAGCCTTTGCATTTTACACCTGTCAGCATATGGATGGGGGTGTGATATAAATTGACACCTCACTGGGGTGGATGAGATTATAAATTGACACCCCACTAGGGTGGGTGTTAACATTATTAACAGGTAAATTATTGGGGTGGTAATAATATTATTGGGGGAGGGGGGAGGTGTCAACATCACTAGTGGTGGTATTAATATGCCTTTCCTAACTTTGTAGGAAATCTTCCTACAAGGTTAGGAAAAATACCCATATCTTCTTTCAGGAAGATATGGGTATATCTTTCAATGCATATACCCATATCTACATAAAGACTAGTTACCATAGTTATTTTATCAATAAATACATTTTTTCAGGTGACAATGAGGACGACCCCACTGTTAATTGGGCCCGCTATAATGGCATTAACGAGAAGTTTGAGATGAAGGTGCCAGATCGCATTGTTGTGGCAGGTATGATGCTGGTCCCTGAAAGGATCATATTGACAGGTAAAATGACAGTCCATCTTAAGAATTTTGCAGATGAGGACAACATTCTCTGGCTGTGGGAACTACGGAGCGAGGTCACAGTTTTCACTATGACGTGCCAGTGGAGTATTGAGAATTTTATCTTCACTTTTTTTCTATTTTATGTTAATCTCTTCCTTCTGTGCTCTCTCTGCCCCTCCCTTGTGCCCCCTCCATACT